>NW_010972528.1:136868-137702 GCF_000737465.1 Haliaeetus leucocephalus
GGGGGGGGGGCGGGTAACTCATTGCAGATCTCCCTGGCACTCGCTGTTCAGGAGGACACAGTGCTGTCACGCAGGCAAGAGACAGCATCAGCTGGAGGAGCAGAAATGAGAAGGCAGCCTGGCGTTTGCACTGAGCACAGGAACAGCAAGGCAGCCCAAACTCTTACACCTACAAGACCAGCAGCAGCTTTTTGCAAGCAGATGTCTAGGTTAGGGGCTCACCACTGTGAAGCCCAAGTGCAGAGGGCTCTTGGGGGACGTTCTTCATCACATTTCAAACAGGGGAGCTTGCCTGCTGACCTGTCAGATGACCACTGAGACCGGGAGGTCAGAGGGGCTGCAGAGGGTCGAAGGGTCATGGCTCTGCACGGTAAGGCGGCAGCCAGACCCGAACACCCAGCACTTGCAGCCACGCAGCTGCTGCCACGGCTCCAGAGCGGTACCTGCATCAGCTCCGGGGGGGCATCCCGCGTCTCGGAGGGCGGCGGGAGCGACGGGCCGCACGGCTCCATCTTACGGTACCATTTCTCAAGCATTTCTGCCTCCGTTTGGAGCAGGGCGTTGGCGTGGCTGCGAGGAGGAGGGGGTCGGGCTGAGCCAAAACGGGTCACCGCAGGGCAACCCGGGAGGGGCGGGAGGGCCCGAGGGCACCCCGGCCAGGGCACGGGGCCTCGGCCAGCGCCACTCCTTCCCGGACCCGAAGCAGCCGGCGGAGCCTGGGGCACCGGCCCCTCCCGGGGGTCAGGGGTGGCAGGGCTGGCCTGGCTCCAGACCCCGGCCGCGGCCAGCCCGGACCGCCGGGGCCTCTGGGGACGGTGCCCAGCGCGGGGCGGG
>NW_010972528.1:138469-142866 GCF_000737465.1 Haliaeetus leucocephalus
CCAGGGGGACATGGGACACAGGGGGCCATGGGGACAGGCGGCATAGGGGACATGGGCACAGGGATGAGGGGGTGGTGCGATGCCAGAGGGGCAACCATCTCGGGGGTTTCATGGGGTGCACGTCGCTCCCACCCCTGCGGTGCCCGCTCCCAGAAGCTCCTGGTGAGGCACTGCCTCTGGCTCCTCCTCGCCAGACATGCCAGACAGGATCCAGCCCGCCCGGAGGGGTGCAGGCAAACACTGGCCCCCAGCTCACATTTGGGGTGCATCGGCACCACGGCGGGGGTTTCTCTGCCTGTGACACTGCAATCTTTGTCTTACAGACTCTGCTTTATCACGGTCTGGCTGTAAAATGGGGGGAACGGTAGCACCAGTCCTGAAGGCAGCTGCCCCCACAGGCATGCCTAATTTTAGGAGCTTTGTGAGAGCATCGAGCATCGTTTCTAAGTGGCTCTGTTGCTGGATCCAGAACATGGCACAGCGATGTGCTCTGACTTCCCTGTGCTGGACACTCAAGACCAACAGCAGCAGGTGGCAGGTCTGTTTCAATGTGCACCTGTCCCCCAAAAGTTGATGTGGCTGGTGATGCATCTCCACGGCTTTTCCAGGATGAAGGATGCAAGCCAACCTAATTACATAAACAGGAGAAAAATCAATGCCCTGGCAATGCCAGTCCTATTTCTGGCCAGAACATGTCAAAACTCACCTTCAAAATGCATCTTGAGTCATAACTGCATCCAATCCATGGGAGGAACCATGCTTCCCGGCCTCATCAGGTGCAGGGATGAACACCCCTCATTGCAGGATTTTCATCACATACAAGAACTCGATGCCAGAAAGCAAGAGTTTTGAGATGAGGATGAGGGGACAGGATGTACGTGACACAGCCTGGAGGTCCTCTTTGCTTGCAGGGTGGGACGGGGATCCCATGAAAAACCTTAACAAGGGGTCATGAATTAAAACCTGTGTTAAAAGCAGTACTTGTGTGAGCTGGCTAATTAAGATCGCAGAGGTAATTATAACACCAGACTGTCGGTCTCTGCACCAGCCCGAGTTTTGTGATGCTCCAACCTGAGACAGCAAGTATTTCATCATTCAGTATGATGGGGAGAGGCAGCTGAGTGACCCGGTGGAGCCATGATGGGATGATGGGCAGGCACGGCATCTCTGGAGGGAACAGTGATGTTGTGCCAGAGGTTTTGCAGCTGCAGGAACATGGGGTGCAGATTTTAAGAAGTTTATAGCTCTGTCCAGCTGCACAAAGCTTTTCAGAGGTCAGCAGGACACTCAGCACATCTCTGCCAAAAGATTTGTCCCTTGACAAACACCAGGCTCCAGAGCTCTGATGTACCTTCAGGACAGGATCTCCACGTGTTTTTAATGGCCAAAACCGTATTTTCCCTGACTTTGCTTTGGGAAACAGCTGGACCTTTCTGGCCAGATTTGAAAATAGTAATAATAATAATAACAACAACAACAACAACAACAACAACAACAGCTCATTAACATTTCAGAGAAAGCAGGTAAAGCTTGGCAAACTTCCCATTAACTTCAAACAGGGCTTTTTGCTGTGGAAAGCACCAGGCAGCATCAGAAACCAGCAAGCAGCCCCGGTTCCTGCAGTCGGGCAGCCAAGGCATCAGCTGGAGGAGCTGACAGCACACCGGCTGGCTTTCCTGCCAGAAATCAGCCTGGCAAGCCAGTTTGGTAGTCTGCCTGTGTCCTGCCAGAAAGCACCAAGGAAGATGTCACCAGTGATGAAACTGCTGACAACCCAGTGTACTCCACTGGGAAAATGATCCTTCAGAAAAATTTTAGCCAACCTGATGTTTGAGCGCCTGTGCCCAAATAGCAGCACCCTGTGGAATGCAAATCTCCCTTTTAACACAGGATTTTACCCTGGTCCCATGCAGAATTTACTGGGAGAGACGAACGTCTCAGCTGTGTAGTGGTGCAGCTCTAGCCATCTTGCTCTATGAAAAAGCCATATGCACATGCCAGTATCATGGCGCCACTTTAAACCTGTGACTCAATGCCTTTGCATGTGCTGTCACAAATTCTAGTTCATGCAAAGGCTGACTGCTTTGCTTGTGCATTTCTGCATCTCCTCTGGGTCCTAGGAGGTGTAGTTCATCTTTGCTCTGCAGGCCTGGTAGAAGGAGGCCAGTAAGCTGGACTCTGGATGTGGCAGACATCCCCAAGGACAGCTGATTTTCCTCTCACTTTTTGCTAAGACAGGTTTAGCAGGAGTGGGTGTCAAGCTTGCCTTCTCTCTCCAGTGATGAGTGCCCTGGGAGAGCGACCATTTTGAGCACATCCTCCTTGTTTTCCAAAGAGCCTGTCAAAGTCTTGCCTGGACTGCGTTCAGTCAGGACCCAAAGTATGACATGATAAAGTCTTGTTGGGTTTTCTCATCATTCAGTCTCAGACACCTAGAAAGCTCACTGGGTTTTGCAGCACACAGTTGACTCCACATGCTTATCTTTCCAGGGATACTTTCCTTAGGTTTCCTCAAAACCTCAAAGCCCAGCACTCACATCAGCTTTAGCCCTCTAAATTGAGGTCCTTATGGGTCCTTTTCCTTTCTTAGCACCCAAAGGAAAAGAAAATCATCTCTCTATGTACTTCCATTAGGAAGAGCAGCCAAAGGCTTATCTCCTCTGTTTACCAAGTGCTGCTTTTCCCATTAATAGCAATACCAAGAAGTATCTACATGCAGTTTGAAGGCTCCAACCTCACCTTGGTTTTGAGTTGAAAGTGGATGCCTACAGAAAAGGAAGGACAGTGGTGGCCCTGTGACCTGATGGCTGGAAAGGCTCCTCAGCAGCCACCATGAAACAGCCTGGAGCCAAGTCTAATTTCCAGCCGAACCTAAGTTGATGTTTGGAGGCCAGCCAGGAGCAGTGCCAGAGTAAGACCAAGCAACCTGTGTCCCGAGCTCTGCTCTGTCACCTCGCAGGCTGGTGGCTGGTGCTGAGTCCTGGCTGCACCCAGCCAGTGTGGGCTTGGGGAAGGACTGGAGTTGGCAGCTCCCCTGGGACTCACTGGGCACTGGGAGGTGAGGGTGTGAGGTGGGTTGAAAACTGGCCCAGAGGGTGGTGGTGATTAGTGGCACGAAGTCTAGTTGGAGGCCAGTCACTAGCGGCGTACCCCAGGGTTCAATATTGGGTCCAGTCCTGTTGGGAAGCAGCTTTTCTGAAAAGGACCTGGGGTCCTAGTGTACACCAAGCTGAACATGAGCCAGCAATGTGCCCTTGATGCAAAGAAGGTGAATGGTCTCCTGGGCTCTGCGTTAGGTAAAGCATCCCCAGTCCAATCATCTTCATTAACAATCTGGGTGATGGGGCAGGGCATACCATCAGCAGGTTTGCAGATGACACCAAACTGGGAAGTGGCTGATACTGCAGAGGGTCGTGCTGTCACCCAGAAGGACCTGGACAGGCTGGAGAAATGGGCTGACAGGAACCTCCTGAAGTTCTCCTGAACAAGGAGACATGCAAAGTCCTGCCCCTGGGGAGGAACGGCCCCAGGCGCCAATATACACTGGGGGCCACCCAGCTGGGAAGCAACCTGGCTGAAAAAGTCCTGAGGGTTTTGGTGGACATCAGGCTGAACATAAGCTGCAAAGAAGACTAATGGTGTCCTGAGCTGTGTTAGGCAACATATCGCTAGGAGGTGGAGGGAAGGGATGCTTCCCCTTTGCTCAGCAATGGTGGGGCCATCCCTGGAGTGTTGTGTCCAGTGCTGGGCTCCTCAGTACAAGAGAGACAGGGACATACTGGGGAGACCCCAGCGAAGGGCCACCAAGACGAATGAGGGACTGGAGGGAGGGTGCAAAGAAGAGGGAGCCAGGCTCTTCTCAGTGGTGCCCAGTGCCAGGACCAGAGGCAATGGGCACAAACTGGAACCGAGGAGGTTCCCTCTGAACATCAGGAAACGCTTTTTCACTGTGAGGGTGCCCGAGCACTGGCACAGGTTGCCCAGGGAGGCGGTGGAGTCTCCATCCGTGGAGGTATTCAGAAGCCGTCTGGACACGTCCTGGGCAACCGGCCCTGGGTGGCCTGGCTGGAGCAGGGGGCCGGACTGGACGACCTCCGGAGGTGCCTCCCCTCAACCAGCCTGTGGTTCTGTGAAGTCTCTCCAGAGGAACATGGGGCCTTTCCTCCACCCAGGGTCCCACCTTGGGGGTGACAGGAGGTGATGGGCTGACAGGGGCTCTGGCAGGTGATGATGGGGGTGACGGTGTAACAGGGGGCTGACCAGAGCTGTGACCAGACTGAGGTGGGGTGACAGGGCGGCAGAGGTCCCTCTGGGGACCCCCAGGGTCCGCGATGGGGCGTGGGGGGTGAGGAGGGTGTGACGGGGGTGTGACAGGGTGCGACGAAGCCATGATGGGG
>NW_010972528.1:143146-177157 GCF_000737465.1 Haliaeetus leucocephalus
CTCCTCCTGCAGCCGCCGCCCGGCGCCGCCATGCCCGGCCCGGCCGCCGGCAGCCGGGCGCGGGTGTACGCCGAGGTGAACAGCCTGAGGAGCCGCGAGTACTGGGACTACGAGGCGCACGTCCCGAGCTGGGGGTAAAGCGCCCCGCGGGGAGACACCCCCCACCCCCCCTTCCCCGGGCCGCCGGCGGCCCCGCACCCTCCTGCGGGCCTCAGCCCACGGGAAGGGGTCCCTGCCCCCCCCCCCCGCCCCGTTTCGGCGTCTGCCCGGGGGCCTGCGGGCGGCTGAGGGGGGGGGCTGGGAGAGGGCCCGTCCCCGTCCCGGCCTGCTGCCTTGTCAGTTATCCTCTCCCCCCACCCTCCTCCTCCTCCTCCTCCTCCTCCTCCTCCTCCTCTCTTCTCTTGGTGCCCGCAGCAATCAGGACGACTACCAGCTGGTTCGCAAGCTCGGGCGAGGGAAGTACAGCGAGGTCTTCGAGGCCATCAACATCACCAACAACGAGAGGGTCGTTGTGAAGATCCTCAAGGTGAGTGTCCCGTTGATGGCTGTAGGGGCTTGTGGTGGCTGGAAGCGAGGGGGAGAGGAGCTGGGCTGGCAGGGCCAAAGGACTGTTGGATCTCCTCCTTCACCCCAAACCTCTTGTTTTCTCGTTAAGGACATTGGGATGGTGGGTTTGGAAATCGATTTGGTGTCCCGCGTGCTGTGGTGATGTTTTGATGTCTCCACCCCTCCTGTCCAGCATAGCTCTGGGCTGAGAGCTCCTCTGGAGGAGGAGAGCTGTGACTCCTGACACTCGAACAGCCTTGCATGTGTTGCCTGCGTTTGGTGAATTGTATCTGGCAATGCCTGTCTAAAACAGCCCAGGGACTGCCATTTTAACAGAAATGTGAAGCCTGGAGGGGGGAATCCTTCTGTTAACCTCTAGACAGCTGGCACGTGGCCTTTTCAGGGCCAGGCTGCGGGATGCTCAGCAGTCAAAAAAGCAGACAAAATTTTATATTCAGTCCTTTAGAGGATCTTGCACGGAAAGGAACTTCGCCACAGGCAGGCCAAAACCACCATGGAAACTCGAGGAGACTGAAATAGGCCGTCTGAAATTTGGCAGTGTCTGTGTCCTGTATTCTGGTGTGTTGGCCCTAGTGGAGTCGGGCTGTGGGGACCTTCGTGCGGCCGTAACAGGTTGTAGTTTGAGATGGCTGAATGCACTGGTTAGTCGCTGCAGGGCACGCCTTACCGTGTTTGGCGCTGAAGCAGTGGGCTCATGGCAAGTTGTAGTAACTGTCCTAGCAGCAATCTGTGTTGGTGATCTGGGGGTGGGCAGGGGTATTAAAAAAACAGAAATGAAAGGTGAGACTTGAGGTGCTTTTGGTTTTGGTGTGGCTGACACTTGTGGCTGTCACTTGTTGGACCAGCAACACTTGTCACTTGTTCCCCAAGAGCATGTGGAAGCCAGTGTCTGACTATGGGTGTTCTAAGAATTTGGGCACATGTTGATCTGCAGCATGCAGGGGGGTCTGAGCTTATGTGCCCTTGCAGCCACTAAGACTAGCAGCTACCTAGGACACGTGTCTCTCTGCAGGGCTGTAGCCTTAAGGCTTTTGCTAGATCCGCTCCTGTAGTGTGGCTAGCTGTCTCATTTTGTCTCTGCTGATATCCCCACTCTCTCACTGTGCCAGCTTCCTTGGGATCTTCCTTGGATTCCCAGGGAACTTGTCACCGTTTGCCTGGCCACTGCTCCTAGGCAAGGTGTGATCTCCTGTCTGCCTCTGGGAGGTGGTATGCACACCCCTGCTTTGGCTGTGGTCAACATGGTGGCCAGGTGAGCCGTTTGGGAGAGTCCCTGTGGCTGAGCCCGACGTCAGGGCAGAACGGTGAGGCTCACATGCCCTCAGCGAGCTGAGTTCCTCTGGTGTGCTGTTTGGGCCTTCCCCTCCTTTGGATGCTTTATGTGGTTTTGGTTTTTGGTTCTTCTTTAAGTAGGGGCAGGCAGGAATTTCTCCTATGAGAGAGTAGTCAAAGGTAGCCAGTGCAGAGCTGGGTTTTACGGCAAGATGGCTTGTGGCTAGGCTGGGGAAACTGCACTTCTGCACGCTGTTCTGGAGCCCATGATGGTCTCTTCAGGACTGCTGTGGTTTGTTGAGATCCTAGATCTTGTCCCACATAGAAAGGCACCACGAGGCTGAGAAGAGACTGCAGGGAAAGTCATCAGAAATCTTCCTCCTTGCCTCTTCCCAGCCTAAGGAACCTCCCCTGGAGCAATGCTCCTCTCACTGTGGCAGCGGAACTCTGTCATGTCTAGGGAGCCTGTCAGCATTGGACTGTGAATCAGCTGGCAAGAGTCATCTGAGGGCAGCTGGGTGCTCCTTCTCCTTAGGGCCTGAATCTGTTGCATTAATGTCCTGTGAGCAGGGGACTGGATTGTCCCGGTTCCCTTGGCACCCCCCACTTGCATTAACATGCAGACAGCATTCCTGCGAGTGAGCAAGGAAAAGCAGAAAGTCCAGATAAATAAAGATGAACTTACTTCTCAGTGGAAAGTGTGTCAGTGAAAAGTGAGTTTCAGAGCACCATGTTGTGTGCATTATGAAAACCTGTGAAGTGTGGCAATAACATCACTCTGATCTGTGGAAAGTGCCTCTGGTTTCCTGTAGCTAGACTCAAACTTAATTGCGAATGTAATTACATGTATCTACAGTGGAACCTTAGCAAAGAAGCTGGGTCTCTTTTTACCTCCTAATTCAGGCTGGATCCTGTGAGGTGGGAAATGCAACCAAAAGTCTTCAGGTTTTTGTGTGGCTGTAGGGGTGGGACAAAGGGGAAGACTGTTGCTGGGTGCTGGATGCGGCTGTTTACTACAGTTGCTCCTTTCTCGTTAAGGTTTTTTGAGAAGACAATTTATATTATGTGTTAGACCGATTTTTAGCAAGAGTAACTGTTTTAATATCTGTGCTTCATGGGAGGTGACTGGTGTCTCTTCCCAGCCTTGTTGTTTGAAGCAGTTTATCCTTACTGAGCTCAAGTTAACATGTAGCAAGCACTTCCCCTGCCTTTTTTTTCTCCCCTTCTTTGGTGTTGTGCTACCTGAACATCTTGTACCCTCCTCCAGAGAGGTCAGGAAATTTTATCACCCTTTTTCTGATGCAGAACTGAGCCACAGAGATTTCCTGTGTGACTTTGGGCAAGTCCCTTAGCCTCAACAAAGCTGAGACTAGAGCATAGGTCCTAGTCTAGTGCTGCACGAAGGAGATAATTAACTGCTCTTTCTCTTCTGGCAGCCACTTGCCTTGTTTGTTTAAGTGCCCTATGAAGACTTTAGCATTGGACAAGACCAGGGAGCTAATGGCTCTGATTGGTATCACAGTGCCCCAGGCCTTTGGGGCTTGCATAAAGCAAGATGCCCCATAGGGAAATGGCCAGGGAAGGTCAGGACCCAGCATTGCCTTTCTGTTCTGCTACCCTGAGTGCAGGACCAGGCATAATCCTGCAGGAAAATGGTATGTGCTCATGCCACTAGTTGTGGTCATAACATGTGTCAGCAAAGGAGCAGAATTAAGATCATGCAGATGACTATAATGTTACCATTTCCTGGATCAAGTTCCTTTCTTTGCAAATGTAATACTCTTAATGTCACTTTTTCCAGAATTCTGCAGCTCTTTTTAAAAAAAGGCAAATGAAGCAAGCAGGTTCCTTCTCACTCCACTGCAGCAAGACATCAGGATGTGCCATGTAGGACAGTGTGTGCAAAGCGGCGAGGTAGAAGCCCTGGTTTGCCACACAGAAACCCCCTGCTAAGCATCCTCTGAAAGCTTTTATCTTGAGAAGCGAGGCAGAGGGCAACTCCCCCCCTTTTCAACCTGCTCAGGGAGCAAAGATTCACCAAAAAGAGCCATGGGGCTGAAGTGATCTTGGCAGGTAGCGGAGGACTCTGCATTGTACTGACTTTTCTACCCCTCATGGGTAGTAGGGCATGGAGTTAGCCATCAGCTGTGTTCCTCCAGTCCCTAGCTGATGTGGAAGGCTCTTGTGGGCTTTTTGATCTGGCTGGCCTTGGTACAGCTGTGGGCATGCTTCCCGCATGCTTAGCGGAGGGCCAAATCAGGAAGAGGGAATGGGTGCATGTGTCCTGTATGTGCTTTTGTGTCTTACTTAAATTTGATGCTAAGGTTTGACTCCTGGGATGAGGTCTGACATTCCTCGGCACTTACAAAGGAAATTCAAGACATCTTTGTTTCCAGTGAGTCATGTATTGTCTACATCCAATGCTGGTATCTAAAGCACAGCTCTGCTGTTTCATATCTAACCACATACATGTAGATTTTTGGTGTACCGTTGAGGTCAGTCTGCAATCTTTGTGCTGTCTCTTTGAAGAACTTTTCTTTCTTCTTTCTGCTAATGCAGCTCCAAAGTGTCTGCCAGTCTCTTCGTGTGCCTTAAAAGTGAATCCTTCATTCTGAGGTAACAGTGTTCCTGGGGGGTGTGAACAGCATTGCAAGTTGCCACTCTAAAAGCCAAAGATAAACTTTCCACATTGCTTGTAACTTTTGTGGGTGATTCTGTGTGGTGAGAATGCTGCTGTTAAAGTTACCTACAGTTATGGCTGTTGGAGAGCTTCAGCTGTACCACACTGTCCTTCATAGCCCATTCCCTTATACTGATTACCACCATCTTGAGTGCCCACTCAAGGCAGAGATTCCAGCATCCATATTGTTAGCTCTGTGCAGGAGTCCTCCTGCTTTCCTGATGTGCTTGTCTATGTACACTCTACTTGCCTGCGAAGCATTAAACCCATCACAGTTTTGAGACAGTTTTGTCTCCTGGTATGGTTGCTATCTGCATGGACACAACACTCGCGGAGGTTAGGGGAAGAATGCAATTACGAGGAGAGGGACCAGTGAAACGGAGGTTCTGCAGCAGTGATGAAATAGCCCCTTTCTCCTTTGGTGGCTTTTGTCCCTCTGTGCTGAGTCTGTGAACTAGAACTTTCAACCATGTACGTGGTTTCACAAGTGCATTCTTGTTTGTTTGGCTTTGTTTTTCCCCTGTTCCCCCTTTTGGGCTATGTGAACCCTCCAGAGCTGCTGCTCATACCACGCACTGCTGCAAGGTCCTTCCAGTGTTGAACTCAAATTATCGCTTTAGTAGCTAGAGAACCATTTGGGGGAGGCAGCCCTGTGGCTCTAGTAAATTTTCCTCTGTCCCTAAAAGCTTTAGAGCCCACATATATCAGCATGTTCTAGATGGGGGCTGAAATGACTCCCATGCTGGTGTACAGAAGGGATTGCAGAGGGAAATAGGATTGGATGATGTTGGTCCCTCAGGCTGGAGCTTTTGACTGCATCAGTGACCTTCTACCAAAGGCGTTCAATGCCTGCTCCTGGTAGCTATCTGTGTCTCTTGCTTCTCCTGTGTTTGCATGCACTGAATCAGCTCTCCCTGGCCCACTTCCTCCTCTGGCAGTCTTGAAATGAGCCCTTTTGCAAGAGAGCCGGGTACACAGCTCTTTTAAACACCAGTTGCCCACATTGAGCTTGGCACAGTTGGCTGCTGGAGTCCAGCCTTGTTTGGAGCTGAGACCAACTGAGATGGTACCGCGTGTCTCGCAGAGGCCTGGAGATGCAGCTGATAACTCTCGCGGTGGTGTTCTAGCACTAAGGAATTTGTGAGCAGCGAAACTGCGGCTGCTGTGAGAAGGAGGGCGAGTTACAGCACTGTGTCTGTTCGCAGCAGCCTAGGCCAGAGCCTGAATGAATGATTCTCATACCTTGTAATGGTCGTGGTGGGGATCGGGCCTTGGTCCTTGTGCGTCTCTCTTTTAGTTGACTGCAGAAGTCTTGATGCGTCAGGGACAGTCCTGAAGCCCCAGGAGGGCTGTTTCAGGATGTGCTATGGGGGAGGAAAGGCATTCTGAAGGAAAGAATGGCACTGCCCTCAAAACATGTGCTGGTATATTCTAGCAAACTTAAATAAAAAAGCAAAAGTGCTTTAGTAGTGTCAGGGCAGGTTTTTTTCCCGTCTTTTCTAAAACTCAAGAGCAGCTCAGGAAAGTTTGAATTCCCATAATGGGAGTTGTAAGATGCAAACAACTGACAGAATATTAACACAAGTGGGCTCCTTGATTTTGTAGCTCTTTTGAATATGATTATTTGGTTTCCCAGCTGATGTCTGGCAAAGTAAGCACTGCTGCTCTGAAGCCAATTTTCCTGTTGAGCAATTGGCGTCAGGCTTTATAGGCCGATTATTGTGATCCTTTTGATAATACTTGCTAGGACGAATGAGCTTCTAGTGCCAGCTTTTAAATGTTTAAAGCCTGTCACAAGGATGCTGCTCGAGCCTTTTGCTGGTCGTTGTGTGTTGAGATTTCCCTGCTTGTTCACTGGAAGCATCATGGTGTTCCCAGGCTATTCAGGTTTGGTGAGCAAAAAATGGATCTTTTTCTTTACAGGGTGGTGTAATAAGTGACTTTAGTTTCTCACAGATTTGTATCTTTTGACTGCTAAACCTTCTCCCCTGCTGTGCTAACCCCAGTCCTTTTTCAGAGCACCTGCTGGGCAAAACCCAGTGCCTCCTGTGACTCCATCAGAGCAGCATGTGTGCTCCTCAACTGGCAGTGTGTGTGTGCTGCCTGCTTTTGGCTAATGTAAAATGATTTTTATGCTTTGGATTTAACTTGTATTTCACAGGCCTTCCTGGTCACTACTTTTCTTTCTCAGTGTGGAAACGTGCAGAGAACTTTGGATAACAAATTTATTTTCTCTCTGCTTGAATTCAAGCAACGGGTCCCCAGATTGTTGGGGAAGGCTGGAACTGAAGCATCTGACGGAAGAGTGTACTCCCTTTGCTTCAGAAACCAAGCAAAAAAGATGATTAACCAGGCAGCCATTTATTCATTCAAGACAGGAAGCGATCGTTGCAGCCTTGTATTTAAAGGTTTATTTTAGCAAACAATGTTAATTCTCCCAGCTGGTGTTTGCTGCAGCTGGACTCCTTCCCTGCTTACAAGTTTACATGATCTCATGGAAAATGACCCAGGATCTGATCTCTCAGTCACAGAGAGGTGTTTTCTTCTGCACCTACCTGACTGCAGAGCAACTACTTACCCCATGCCATTTGTCACCTCTGCAGAAGGATGGCATCGGATGATGCTCCCCAGTCTTTGGGCAAAGACAGTTGGGATAGCGCTGACCACTGTCACTGTCTCTTCTGCCTGACTTTCAAGTGGACTGAAGCACCCTCATGGGATCCTTTTGGCTGGTAGGGTAGGAAACCTGCAGCAAAGGGTGGCTGGCTGAGGACAGTTGGAGTGAGAGCTGCCGGGTCCAGCAGAGAGCATCTTCCTGTGGCTGGAGGCCACCTTGTCCCTCTGCTCTGGGCGCTCAGCGTAGTGGGCAGCCGTGAGCTGCATGTTTTGTCTCCACCATCTACAGTCACCTCACTTCCAGTTTGCCTGAAGAAGGAAGCAATTTTCTGGGAAACTGGAAGACTGGCTTGTGCCAGACAGTCATGTTGTTCTAAGGGTACTGCTGCAGTTGAAGTAATTAAACCCCTCCCAGTGTAGACACGGTTAAACTGAGACATGTCTTTTAGCCTGGTTTCCTATGGAAACGAGCCTTATGCAATCCTGTTGTCTGTCAGCCTTTCTCCCCCCTCCTCCCCCCCAGTAGTTTGCACTGGTAGGCCAATTTCAACCAAATGCGACAGAAGTCTCCGAGCTGTCAAGTTTCTACAGATTTCATGGAAATAGGTGTTTGCATAGAGCAGAGGGACTCTGTCAGACCCTGCCTCGGAGGGAAAGGCTGCAGCGAGGGTTTGACTCATACTGGTCACTGGAGACTCCCAGGATGGAGGAAAGCTTTAAAATGCCTCTGCTGTGCGAACAGATGGAGTTGGAGTCTGCACCTGTATGAAACGTTGCCTTGCAAACACAAGCAGATCAAACTCAGGAGCAGTTAATTTTGTTTAGGTGCCTGCTCCATTCCTCTGCTGGAAATCCCCCTCCATGAGCAGGAGGACTGAGCTGTGTAGGAAACACAACCTGAAATGCCACTGTTCATAGCCTGGTTTAATAAAATAGCCTTAAATGAGTACTGTTAAAATACTCTGGCTGCAAGGGCTAGTGGTTTAGAAGCTATCCCTGCTGGGAGGGGCAGATGGTTGGAGGCCATAATAGTTTCAGTTAGTTCACATTTAATCCATGTGTGTTTGGAGTCAACATCCTTGGAGAGACAGATCGGGTGACTGAGAGACAGTTGTAGCAACCCAGACTTAATCCTGGTGCTTGGAGGGTATGCTGCTGATTGCCTGTGCTTTCAGCAGTACTGGGGTCTGGTGCTTTCAGCAGGAGGGAAGTCAGCAGAGTTTCTGTGGTTGTGAATGGTTAGCTCCAGTGCAGTACTAGCTGTGTGCTGGAGTGGTTTGCACCAAGGTGTTTGATTTGCTAGATGCAAGAGCTTGGGCTTGGAATCAGTTACTGGGCAAAAACTTAGCCCCAGTGATGTGCTTTTGGGTAGTAGACAGTATTTGCAGTTGTGGCTGGAGCAATGGCATGGGACAGTGTGTGGGTAGGAGGTGGTATGTGGCTGGATAGGCTGCTAGGGTGGAGGCCAGCAGATGCCACTGTTTTCTCCTGCAAATCTGAAATGGGGAAATCCTTGTTCCCCTGCATTGCTCTCTGAGGAAACTTCCAGGCAATAGCTTTTCCTCTAAGATGGCATTACTTCAGCCTGTGGCATTTCTCCCTGCCTCATCCCTGTTTACCTAGTGGTGGAAAACCCTGTCCTGACCACTGGCTGCAGGCGGGGAGAGTGCTCTGACGATGCACTGCTTATGACCCTGCAATGAGCAGGGCTTCCCATACCCCCTCCCTGCCCAGAGGCTTGTGGGGCGCTCGTGCCAGCTCACAGCCGGCGTGGAGGTAGTGCAGCCATGTGTGGACAGCCTGGCCTGAGCTCTGCACTACTGCAGCTTAGCAGGAAAACGTGCAAACAGCGAGCAGCTTGTAACTCTCCCTCTTGCTGACACGGTGTTCATTGGAGTGTCTTCCCTCAGTGATGTTGGAGAAGCTGCTGTTGCCAATTATCTGCAGGCATTTCATTAAAAAAAGACCAACTTTCTTCTCTTCTTTTTTCCAAAAGTCGCTGATTCTGTCTGCTCCTGTCTTTTAATGTGTGTTGTGGGCAGGGGTAGATTTCTGGTGGAGATCATGCAGGGCATTGTTTTCCCATCCTGAAAAAGGTGGAAACCTGTGGAAGTGACCAGAAGACAACAACTTCTGCCCCAGTGGAAGTGGTGACTGCTATGGAAGGAGAAATGGAAATGTTGGAGGGATATCCTCCACTACCTAGCTGATGCAAAAGGCCCTTGAAACTACAGTACAAAGGAAAAGGTATTTCAAAGTGGGCTTTGGGTCCTCTTGGCTGTGTTCAGGCACTGTTTCAGCTCCCGATCAGGTGCAAGTGTCACAGCAGAGAGGCTGTGATGCATATCTATCAGTAGCCAGGCCGTTCAGCAAGCACTTCAGGATGGCCATGGCTCAGCTCCCTTTTTGAAGTTCCTTGGAAAACAGCTTGTGTGGGCATCTGTCTTGCTAGATGATCAGAGTAACCGAATTACATCCTCTAATTCCATCTTGGCCTTCTGGTAAGATCAGTGCCTGTGGGCGACACAAAGGTGGTGTCTGTCCCCATGCTGACATAAGTGAAATTAGTCCCTAATGAACCATATTCCTCTCAGGTTCAGAAACGTAGCCCTCACTTCTGCTGGTTTCTGTCACCCTGCTCTGGCTGCTTCTCCCTGTCTGTCTGACCTCCCACTGGCTCCAGCCATGGCTGGGTACTGCCCAGGGGCTGTTGGTCGCCCCTCCCCAGCAAACCCTGCCCCGTGTAGCTCCAGCTCTGGCTGACGGCTGCAGTGGCCTTGCTGCCGTTTTCCACAGTGGCTTTATGAGGTGCTGACGCTTCCTTTGCTGGCATCGGTGTTATTTTTGGCACTTTGCTTCGGGCTGAGATTCTCATCTTTTGGCTTGAAAGTCTAGCCTCCTGCCTTTTAACTTGGAAAAGAAGGGCAGGATTAAAATCTGAAGGTTTCAGCCACCTGAAAAGCCTAGAAAGACAGCATATTTTATCACTTATATAAATGCCATATTTTCCCAGTATATAAAAAGCTTCTGTTCCTTCTCCCGTCTCCTGGTACATTCCTTTGAGGGGTCTGAAACCAGTGATTGCCTTGGATTCGCCTGTAACAGGAGTACGAGTTGCTCCATTGGCACTCTGCAGCCATCATTGAAGTGGGAGGCTGTGGCAGAGGCGAGGCGGTGAGCACGAGCTGTTCGAGCTCCTGTGGCTCTTTGTCCTTCACGCAGACGTCTAATAACACGTGTTGTGTTGGTAAGGTGCCTCATACCTCTTTGCCATTCACCGTTATTCCCGTCCTCACACACCAGACTCCGTGCTGGATGGCAAATGTTTTAGAAAGCTAAATGTCTGGAGAGGAGTGTTTTCATCAGCAAACCTCAGAGGTAGGGCACAGGCTTTACCAGTCTCTGCAGGATGTCTCTGCAGCTCTCTGCAATGGTACCAGTGGTGCAAGGAGGGGCTGTTCCAGCTCTGCAATGAAGGGCCATTAGACCGGTGACTTGCAAACGGTGATGCCCACACTGGTCGCTAGCCAAGGCTCATTAAAAAAGTCTCCCCTCTAAGCTGCCTTTCCTTTCAGGCAGGCACAGAGCTGGAGTTGTCCTGAGTGTGGATGAGTTAAAGAAACAATCATTCCTTTGCATTGAAGTGGACCGCTGGATCAGCAGAGTGTAAAAGCTAACGCAAACTCCAAGCCCCTGCCTTGGGAGCAGCTGGTTTTTGTCACTCTCTGCAGGGTGATGTCCAGAGAAAAGCTTACTCTGCAAAGGCAGTTCCTGGGACTCTGCAGATTCGAGGAAGAGTCAAAAACTGTTTAAAATGTCTGTAGGCTTTAAAAATAATCATGGTATATGGATGCGATGGCATGCTGTGCAGTTGGGTCTATGCTCTTAGGGTGGTCGCGAAAGACGTGCACAGTTAGGCGTAGCAGTGTCTGAGCTTACTAGAAATCTTGGTGTTGGATACTCTAAGGTCATTGTTTCATTGGATTAAAGGACTCATTGGGAAATGGGTTGGCATTAAGGAGTGAAAAACTGGTTTGTAGTGGTAACCAAAAGCTGAGGTGCGAGGTCCACCATGCTTGTCCTGTGTCTCTAAATGCATAACAGAGAATGAGTGTGCTGAGATTTCCACATAGCAGTCCAAGGCACTTTTAACTACAGTTACTGGAGTCACAATTATGTTTGTCTCGAGTGGTTTGACTTTCACCTCATGAGTGGAAAGCTTTCACTGATGAGAGGGAAATCCTAGTTCAAGCAAGGTGTCTGTCTCCTCTTTGAAGCTAAAAATGTTCCCTCGTGAGGGTGGGAGCAGAGAGAGGAAGAGAGGTGATGTGATCCAGTCAAAATTGGTGGCAGAAATCAGTGTTAATTTCTGAAAGGACTCTCACTTCTAATTTCTTTTGTCTATTTAAGCCAGTGAAGAAAAAGAAGATAAAACGCGAGGTTAAGATTCTGGAGAATCTACGTGGTGGCACCAACATCATTAATCTGATTGACACTGTCAAGGATCCAGTGGTAGGTGCCTGTGTGGCGTGGTGTGTGTGGTGGGCTTGCCTCCCCGCTGACTGCAGGCACAGGGCAGGCAATACCACGTGACTCCTGCTCTCAGCTTGGGTTAGGTGCCCATGCCTTCGTGCCAGCCAGGGGCAAGCGGTGTCCAGCTCATTACAGTCTCCTGAGGTGGGTTGGTTTGGATGAGCTCATGTTCCTCTCCATGTTCCCCAGACACTTTTAAACTCCTTCTGTGAGCTTCCTGTGGCTGATGGGGGAGAAGTTTTGTAGCCCTACAAATTTTCTATAAGAAAGCAGAGCCTGTAGCCTTTCAGCTTCTGTCTGGCATCTGGAACATAAGTATCTGCCAGGGCAAATGGATATTAAGCACTCTTCATCCTTCTGGTTGCTGTCCTGCCCAGTGACCAGAGGTCACATCCTTTGCATTGCCACAGTTCCCGGGAAGTTTTCTCTGACTAGCACCTGGCTGAGGTCTGTGACTCCCAGCCTGCTGGCAGCCACGGAGAAGAAATGATGCTGCTGTAGTGTTGGCAGTTCTGGCTGATCTTCCTCCTGCGATGGGCTGTGAGGCCTTAGCCCCTGGTGACACCTTTTGCCTTGCCCTCTGCTCCATCGCATGGGGAGGAGCAGCGTTGGCCAAAATGCTGTGTTGGTGCTTGCTGCATGGGGTATAAGTGGAGCTTGCCTCTGCCTGCTGCAGGAGCAGGGCTCTGTTTCTCTTGCTGTCCTGCTCTTGCCCTGCTCTCTGCAGTGAGGCTTGGGCAGGAAGCAAAAGCTTTCTTGGGTCTCTTGGAGCAAAGAAAGGTCAAGAGCGTGTTTTAAACTGTGACTCTCTCTCTCTTGCAGTCAAAGACCCCTGCTCTGGTGTTTGAATACATCAATAACACAGATTTTAAGGTGAGTCTGCCTGAGTGTAGAGGGGGGAGGCTTCCCATTTCTGTTAAGAGTGCTGTGATCTTGGGTTGTCAGATACTCCTCGAGAGCTATGGGGGGAGTTTGGAGTTTTAACCTATGTCAGCTTCACCTTCCTTTCCCCATGTAAATCACAAATCTGTAAATGGGCTCTAGACAAGAAGGAAGAAAAAGCGTGTGTGCTGAATCTCCTCCCAACTTTGAGGAGTAAGTTCAACAGGTTAGATATTCTTATTCCCCTCTCAATTTAGTAATTACTGCAGTGCTATATATTCAGCCCAAGTTAATCCCTGTGCTGTGATGCTCTATTAACAGCAGTGAAGTTGATGGAGCAGGTGACACCAATTTGTGCTGGAATCCTTCAGACCTGGGGACTGTGGGGTGGCAGAGGCTGGAGAGCACGTCTCCCACTGCCGGTGGGCCTGGCAGCGGGGGACTGCGCAGTCTTGAATACATCTTAAGAGCTTTTCTGCTTGCCTGAGGCTGCAGCATATTCCCTGGCTCTTCTGATTTCTGGGTTGCTCCAAGTGGCATTACTCCTTCCCAAAATGGGGGTCCTTCTGTCTGAGTGCAGCTACGACTGCCTGTGCTACTGAAATGCTTCTGGCTGGCAGCAGTGAGCTGATACACAAAAGGGATATATAATTAGCAACCACGCCTATTTTAATGGTATCTTTGCTTCCCCCATGTGAATCTTTACCCTAAGTCATTAAGTCAGTGGTGGAGAATTAATTGAGCAGTTGCCATTAGAAAGCCAGCAGTCATCCCCTCCTGCACTGTTCAGAGATCTCTTTTGTTCCATATGATGGGACAGTGCTTTTTTTTCTTCTTGTCTGTGCTGGAGCCTTATGTAGGTATACACTTTGTAGGATGCAGCTTCAGCAGATACACCAAACACCCAGAGAAGGACTCTGGGTTGGTGATGGTGGAAAGGAGGCAGTTTGTCAGCTGGCCCATGGACCATCTCACCTGCAGTCCTGCACGCTGCGAGGCAGCATGCGTTGTTTCTGTCCCTCTGGGATTGGTCTGGCGAGCTGAATCCTGCTAGGTGGGACCCTGTGCATAGCCAGAGCTGCAGCCATGCTGACAGTGGTAGTCTAGCTCTATTTAATCTCATGTAGAGACTTACTGCAGAGGCTAGTATAATAGTAACTTGCAGCAGTGTCTGCCCTGACAGCTCTGGGTGGGGAGGCAAGTGTTGCCTCCATCAAGTAAACAGCCATGAGAGGAGTGCTATGTTGTGACCTTTCAGGGATAATTAAAGTAGGCTTGGTTTGTCTGGGATTCATTGACATCAGCTGGGCTGTTCCAGTGCTACATGTATGTTGGGAACATGCCTCTGTGCTGCTTCTGATGATCCAGGGACTCTTCATAAGGCTGATCCTGGAAGTTCTTAACTTTCTATTTAGAGATTTTATTTATTTATTTATTTATTTTTATTTTTAATATATGGCTTGAGATAAAAAAGATTGCTAGGGTAGCAGCACACCTTGCTGAGGATCGCTTTGTGTGTCTCCTAGTCAAAATGTGATTATACCACTCTGTCGTGTCCTTAGAGGAAAAAATTATCATCAAAGATGTCATCCAGTAACTGAAATAAGTTCATGAAGTGGAGCATTAAGTGGTAACTTGAGGCTGGTGGCTGATAGAGACTCTTAACTGAGAAATGCAGAGCCTGGAGTACGTGGTAGGTCAGCTGTCTCAGCCATGCTGAGAGCTGTCGCAGGCGCCATTGCAGCTGGTAAGGCAACATTGGTCTGGCCACAGCAGAAGTAACAGTGCTCAGCTCTGGCTGTTGCATTAGAAACAACTATGTCAGTTTGCAGCAGATATTTCTAGACTCCTAGGAGAAAGCCTGGCTCCTCAAGGAAGTCCAGATTCACAGCTGTACAAGTCCAAGACAGAAAGTATTGATGCTTTTGATGCTGATGGGTACAAGGCAGGAATAACTTGTCTGGGGAATGCAAGTGTGTCCCCCCAGGGCATGCAGTATGGCTGTTGTGTTCAGAGCTTATTTATAACCTGAATTTCACTAGCTATGTATGGGGTGCATGGGTTATTTGAGCTATACTCCCATGAGCTCTGCTGCCTGTTTGGGTAAGTTCTTGGGGCTGCAGCTAGCTGGCAGATTACAGAGCTGCTGCTACTCACAGGTACCTGTGGATATCCTCTTCTATACAGAGGCTCCCAAGCTGTCTCTTCCCTTGCTCCCTGTCTCTTCCCTTGGCCCTTGCCAAGCAGAAAGCACGCGGAGTAGATAAGACCACTTGTGTTGGAGGTCCTGGCTTGCACTATGCCTCTATACCTGAAGCAGCCAGAGAGCACCCAGTCATTGTCCCATCTGCTCCACAGTCCTGATCTCCCCGGACAGCCAAATTCTGCTGGAGTTAAGTGCCACATGAGCTAATCCTGGTGACAGGGACCTCTTCTCTTTGTTTTGAGGTGGCTGCTGCTGATCTGCCCATCTCTACATTGACTTCTGGATTCAGCAGTACTGATGAGTACCATGCATCTCACTGGCAAATTGCCTTCAGGGTGTGTGAGGGGGTTCCCAGGGTAGCAGGTGGTTGCTGACTGCTTTACAGGATTGTGTTTTTCTCTGTCCTGTTGGCAGTAGTTGCTCACAAGCTTAGGTGTCTCCTCAGTTGCCTCCTGTCTGGCTGTTTCTTTCCTTCAACATTATTATTTTTTGCTTAATGTTAATACTTTCACCCCTTTGCCCATTCAAATGGCAGGACACTATTCATGTCCATGCACCCATTAAAATGGCTGCTGAGTTTCCTCAGCGCTCTGTGCACAGGCAAAAGCTGCAGTTCTGTGGGGCCTAAGCCATGGCTGTGGATGATTCCGGATCAGAAGCGCAAGCTTGTATTCCACACAGTTTGGCTATTTTTAAATGACCGTATAAACAGGAGACTTGAGTGATACCTCCCTAGAGCTGATTACATTTTCTTAAATTACCTGGCTGGGTCCCTTCTGAAAGTGACGGCTGTGTACTCACAGGGATGATGGGTTGGAACTAGACTAAATGCATATTCTGCTGTGTGAGGATGGCTGCTTGTGTACGGGGCTAGTGTTTCTCTTCAGACCTGCTGTATTACTTGTCATCTGTGAGCACTCAAGCTACCCACAGTCATTTGCCTTAAATGATAGCTGCACTGCAGAGCCATGCAGTCAATTGAGTAATCATCAGTGAAATTAAATGTCTTTTGCTAATTGGTTTCAAACTAGAAATGAGACGCCTGTCCTTCAACCACTGTCAACTGTCACATATTTTGTGTAGTCCATGAGTGTACCTGGTACTGTGCCTTTCATTGCCCCAAAGAGGCAAATCCCTCAGGAAAGAAGGGGTCAAAGCCAGGTCTCCAGGAGCAGTGCTGGGTTGGGTTTGCTCTTTCATTCTTAAAACACACTAGCAGGTTGGCAGCTGAAGAAGAGGAGATGGGCAAGGATGGCGACCAATGAAAGATTGCTTCAGGATGTTCAGCCTGTTCAGTTGTGGGGACAGTAGGCTTTTGAGTCAAATCTTCCACTTCGCCCGCACCTCGGTGAATTTTCAGGCCAAGTTGCTGTAAGGGAAGTGTGTGCATGGGTTTTATGCTTGTACATCCAAGGTTAGTTTAAAAAATAGTTGTTGCCCTGCAAAGGCGATGCAGAAATATGAAAGATTCTCCTCCCTTGCATGTCTGCTGAGGCCAGGATGCTTTGGGAACTGTTGCCTTTTCTTTTGCTGCTGCCTGCTCTGCACCCCAAAGCAGCATCTCTCTCCTCTGACAGTTCCTTGCAGCCACCCTGTTGCTTTGCAGATGCTGCTTCCTGCACGTAGCCAGCTGTGTTGCTCACTCAAGGGAGAAGAATAAGCATTTAACTCCTGTCAGCCCCAAGGAGAGGGGAAGCATGTCTCTGCCTCCTCAGGCACTAACATGATTAGTTTACGATTGGTTATGTGATGTGTGCCAAAATATCACTGAAAGCTGGAGAGGGGTAGAGGCTGCCTCGGGGTGAGTTTGGCCTTTCCTTGTGCTCTGTATGGAGAAAGGAGACCAGCCCAGCCTCTAAGGCCTTGTGCGATCCTGAGTGCTGACAAGTAGCTGAGCAGATGTTTGAGCGGGGTCTGAGTGATCCCCACAGTGATGTTTCCAATAGTTTTACTCCAAAGAGCCAGCTGTAACAGCAGAGCATGGGACATATCTGTAAAGGAGGTGTCTGCTTTCCCCTGCTAGGCTGGCCAAAGGGGATTTGGAGCCCGCTATCAAAGCCTTCTTGGGGCAGCTGCTGTGCAGGACCCACTTTCAGTGGAAACCTCTGCTCTGTCCTTCAAAGCCTTCTGTGTTCACTGGCTGCCTGCAAGTGGGGCTGAGTCCCTGCAGGGACTGTTCCCCGCAGCAAGCAGAGCCTGGGTGCTGCTAGCCACACTGTTGGCCTTGGCACAGCGAGAGGGTCAGTGGTGCTGGGTTTCACAGACAGCTCTTCTAGGGAATTCTGTTGAAAGCTGGCTGCCCAACAGTTGCCTCTGCTGAAGGCTATGCGTCGTAGCAGCGACACCATCATGGGCTTGAGAAGAACAGCATTGGTGACCTCCCTTCCATCCCCTTACTGCTTACAGGCAGCGAGAGGCAGAGGAGCCAGGAAATCGGGAAAATGGGGTCTGGCTTTGTTCTGCCACTGCCTCTCCTGCCCTCCTCCTTCCCCAGGTGCGTTGATGTTGCCAGGTGAAGTTGAACAGGGTAGTGATTCCCAGAAAGACATGTTTTAAGCATCTCTGTCCCCACATAGTGTTTGTTACCTAAGCAAACCATTTAAACAAACTCCCAGAAGGGCTCAGCTGTCTTCTGCTGGCCCTGGGTCATGCATCAGAGCCATGCACAACCAAGTCAGGAAATCTATCCCTGCTGTAGCTTGTAGCTATGTCTTTTTTTGCTCCCTGCTCACTTGTCTGCTTCAGTGGGTTGCTCCGAAGCGTTAGGATCATCCCAGCTTATGAGAATACAATGCAGCTTGTCTCCCAGAGGCCGTTAAAGCTCTGCGTCTGTAAGCGACACTTGTATGTTGTCAAATGATTTCCCAGAGCAGTATTAGGGGTGGTGGGGCTGTTTGGAACTGGCCTTAAGTAAGGTAGGATCCTGAGGATCTCAGCATGGGCCTGGAGGGGATCTGGGGCCAGAGCTGCTTTCTTGGAATGTGAATTTCAATCCCTCACTCTGTGATTTTTCCTGAAGCTGCCAAGTGGTGCCTGTGATGGGCAGCTGGCTCTAGTGCTGATGCAATAAGTGATTTGACTGAGCTGTGAGATGATCCTTGTTTGTTAGAAAGGGCAGAGGGGTCTGGTCCTACTGCTGCCCTGTGAATGTCCTTCCTTGCCCTGTCCTGGCGTCTTGCCTAGCTTTCCCGGGACAAGAGCACAGCCCAATGGGGTAGGGATGGCACCGCTGCCAATGACAGATATAGAGCAGAAGGCAAATTTGGGGCCAGTTGTGTCCTGGTGTGGGAGCAGCAGGATGATGAGTTCTCCAGTGATGGTGTGGGTGGCATGGTGCAGGTTAAAGTGCACCCTGGATCTTTGTCACTTCTGCATGAGTAGCTGCAGAAGGATGCAGAGGAGAGAGGGTGTCAGACATGTGCTGGCAACAAGCACTTCACTGAGACTCCAAGCTGTGCTCTCCTTGGCCCCACAAACATTTCTGTGCTGTTGGTTTCCATTAGCCTTTATCCTGGGATAGAGGGGAGCCTCTGTGGCTCTGAGGCTGTGTCTACCCTTTGTGCTTCTCCAACCCCGTGCTCCTTTAGGTTAATGTTTTCCTCTCCCTGCCCCACCTTGAGCACTTGGAAACCTTGCCCAGGTATTCCCACACTGCCTGCTCTGAATGCTGTTGTGAAGTCACCGTGATGACTTTGCATGTGAACAGAGAGTCAAGATCATCTGCCAAGTCCAGCATGCTCTGAAGGGCTTGCTGCCTGTCTCCTGCTGGAAAGAAGTCATGACAGGTCTGAATGATCCCAGTAGCATTTCACAGAAGCTCTTGTGTCCTTTCTAGATTTCCTAGCATGTAGCCCTGGCAGGTCTGAGACCAGGACAGCCCTCAGGAGCAGCAGCATTCGCAGGGGATCTGGAATAAGATCAGTGATTGGAGGCAGGTGGGGTGCAGGAAACAAGACTAATCCAAATCTGGAGTATTTATTTTTGTTTCTCTTTTTTTTTTTTTTTTTCCCCCTCCCTCCCCAAATCTGTTTCAGCAACTGTACCAGATCCTGACAGACTTTGATATTCGGTTTTATATGTATGAGCTGCTGAAGGTGAGTGGTATTGCATATGGCAGTCGAGATGGGGAGACCAGGAATGAGAGAGGCAGTAGTGGGGCTCATGGGGCAGCGCTACTAAGCGGTTACTTCTCTCGTGTTCAATGCAGAATCCATGTCTCATAACCCAGGAAGGTTTGGGAACAGATCTGGTTACCTGGCTTGTTGCTGTAAGGTATTACAGCCAAACTGGGGACCTTTGGTCACCTCCAACGAGTCTCTGATTCTCCGGGGTCTGTTCTTTTCATGAAGCATTTGTGATTGTTAGCAGCCAGGTAGGGCTGTGCTTGGTCTCTCTCTGTCTCTAGCACCATTGGGCTGCTATGAGGAAAATCAACTCCCTCCCAGCCAGACCCAGTACAAACACTGAGAGGCATTTGCAGGGCTGGGGAACTGGGGACTCTTTAGCACGCTAGGGAGAGTGGAAGAGAGGGATTGCCAACTCCAGGCTTTCTTCTGCTGCAGTATTCAAATGCAGCCCCAGAAGGTGACTTCTGCCCACTTGGTCTTAGACCCCTGTCTCTGGGTAGGGGATGTAGGACACTTCAAGAACAAGCTGGCCAGCTTGGTGCCCTGTGCTCACAGAACCCCATGGATGTGGTCTTGGGGAATGAAGCTTCTGCTTATGCTGGTTGTTATATGTTGATATAACACTGGTATTTTCCTTTGAGACCTCCCAGCCAAAGCTTTCCCTGCCCCTCTGACAACAGGCAAGGAGTGCCCTAAATACCTCCTCTTAACTAGCCTAGCTTGCACCTCCCCATGGAAATGCTCATGGAGCCATATGGCAGATCTGTGAGATCTGCTGCGCTCCCTCTCTGGGGTCTCTGGCTGCAGGACACGGGAGGCAGCAGCGCATTAGGGAAAGCTTACAGGTTTTGGCTGATGCCAGGGCTGTTCTATGCTGAACTGCTGGAGCAGCAGCTTGGCTGTGTCAGGTCCTAGCAGGCTCTCGGGACTTCTGGGCTGGCACTTTGCAGGTCCCCTGCCTCTGGAAATGAGTGGGACAGGCTAGGGAAAGTCCTTTGTGCTCCAGGACTTGGTGACTGCAAGAGACTTCCTGAAATAGATCTAGTGGGCTTGAGGGAGGCTTTCTTCTCTGCACCCCCAAGCTTGCTGCACCTGTCTGCAAGGGAAGGACCTTCCTACTGAAAGGTGGAGGGAGCCTGAGGCAGCCCAGGATTAGGGTGGGAGGAGTGAAGAGGTTTAGATGATCCAGCCTTGGGACAAGCAAGACACTAGAACAGCGTCATCCCTGGAAGCAGTTTGTCCAACCTGTTACAGATCTCCTGTACTGGAGATCCCAGGACCATCACTTGCTGTGGCTCCTGTTGGTTGTGAGGCCATGTGTCATTGCAGGGATGTTCCCTGAGGTCTTGCTGTGATGGAAGCTGTTGCCTCCTATGCTTCCTGCTGCGGCAGGGTCCCAAGGGCAGTGTTACTTCCCTGGCACTGATGTTTTGGACATTGAATGACTGCAGGCTGTACCCTCCTTCCGTGCTGCTGGAGATCTCGGAGCATCTGATAGATGTTGATGGATGGATCTCCCTCCCCCTTGGAGATGAGAAAACATTCTCACCCTCTTGCTCAAGGGAACAGCTGCGTGGGGGGGCAAGTGGTGCAAGGTCACGGAGCTGGAGAGCTTATGTGTGCTCCTGCCTTCAAGCTTTAAGCAGCATCGTCCTCCCTTGTGTGCTATGACTTGCCTTTTGTAAGTGCAGGTTTGGCTTAAATGAGCAGGGCAGAGGTGACTTTCTAGCTTAAGTGTGTTCTGGGACACAGGGGGAAAGCTGCACTGGAAGGCCATGAAAACTGTGCATGTAAGAATCATCCCCTCCTGGGGAAGAGACTGTGACCTAGGAAGCACAGGGCTACCCAGGTTGGAGCACTGGGCTTGCCACCAGGTGGGACGCCTCTCTGCATCATGTTCTTCAAAGACTGTGCAGGGAACATGGTTCCAGGACCTGTGGCTGCAGTAGAACACGAGATCAATACAGTCTTCTTGCCAGCTTGTCACTTCATCACATGCAGCATAAGAGCTGAAAATGCCAGTTTCTTGTGCCAGGGTTGCAGCACCTCCTCATGAGTGGGGCACTCTTGCTCCTGGCTGAGAACTGTCTGTTATATTGTTAATGCTGTGCCTGTGGTTACAGACATGTCTAATGTATGTGCATGTGTCTGCCAGGCCCTGGATTACTGTCACAGCATGGGGATCATGCACAGGGACGTCAAACCCCACAACGTCATGATAGACCACCAACAGAAAAAGGTACTGTGGCACCAGGGCTTAGAAGCAGGGGTTTTCCAGGGAAACTTGAAACTCCGCCACCTCTGTACCCATATAGTGGGCAGCTGTACTTACCCCTTTAACTTTTCTTTACCGGCTCCCCTCCACTTGTGCCCACATCAGGAGATGGCCAAAGTCCCACTGGGGAGCACTGCAGTGAGAGTCCATGGCTTGGAGGTTGCTCTTCCCACCAGCCAACCATGCTGGGTTTCTTAGCTGAGAGGAGCAGGTCTGGGCCATTAACCTCCACCTGGGGAGGTGTGGCAGTAGGGTGCAAAGGCCCTGGGCAGAGGAAGGGTGGCCTTGTCCAAAATACAGGTGGGTATTTTTTTGCTAGGGAACATAAGCTCCTCCTGTAGTATGGTCTGCTTGTCCCACAGTGCCTTCCTCACTTCTGGGGCATGCTAGTTAGATCACAGGAAACGTTTGTACCAGCTTGCTACCATGGAAATGGACAGCACAGGGAGCTTCTCCACCCCATCGTGATACTTGTACCTCATCAGGTGCTGTGTGTACCTGTCTCCCCAGGGACCTGGGATTTGCAGCAGTGAATTAGTTGCTGGTCCACAGGTCCCTTCCTGTCAATCAGCAGTGGCTGTACGGGCAAGGCAGGGGGAAATCTCTTACTAGACCCGCTGTCCTTCAGTAACATGGCAGGTCGTCCATCCCTGCAGCTGCGGAAGAGATGGTCTGCCTTGCAGGATGTGATGGGTCTCTCTCCTACCTAATTTCCTGCTCTCAGCCCCCAGTTAAAATCAACACTGCCTTTGGCCCAGTCCCTCTAAACAGCAGGATAAGACAGCTGGCTTTTGCCTGTTCCCTAGTATGCAATGACTTGTCTGTTGTGGCTGGTTGTGCTGGTAAGGAGCCAGTTGCCCAGCAGTAAGAGTGTGCTTGGACTGAGGAGGCAGAGGAGCTCTCTAAGCTGGGCTTTGCCCCACCAGCTGGTGATAGGGGGAAGGGAAGAGCCTGACCAGAGCACTGCTGAGAGCATCTGCTGTCCTCAGAGTGCCTTCCTGCATGCCAGGCTCCATGCTTGCATCACAGGATTGAGAGGTTTGGCCAACGTGGCTTCACTTAACCGGCTCATACTGAGGCTTCTGACTCTGTGTCTCTTTATCGCATGTTCAGCTGCGGCTCATAGACTGGGGTCTGGCCGAATTCTACCATCCAGCTCAGGAATACAATGTCCGTGTGGCCTCTAGGTACTTCAAAGGACCGGAGCTCCTTGTGGACTACCAAGTAAGAGTCTGCCGCCTCCTTGCTAACCAGTGATACCACTTGTGGTTGCACTTTGGCCACCTTTGGGTTGTCTGGTTTTGCCTGCCAGGACATTGCCTGGGTTGGAAAGAGGCTGGCTGTGATGTGAAAAGGCTGAGATTGCCTGTGCGGTTGGGGAACCCGGTCGTGGTGAGCATGCCTTTTTTGACAGCTTCTCCTTTTTCCCCTCAGATGTATGACTACAGCTTAGACATGTGGAGTTTAGGCTGTATGCTGGCAAGCATGATCTTCCGAAAGGAGCCCTTCTTCCATGGCCAGGACAATTATGACCAAGTAAAGACTTTGCTACCTGGCTTATTTCATGAGATGTTTGTCACCACCTCATCTCTGTGTGTATAATGGGGAGGTTCTGGGGATTGGACCACCAGGCTGGGAGGGTGGTCCAACTTGCTACATGCTTAGTTAAGCCATCTGGGATTATGCTTCACTGCCTTGTGTAGGAGACTTGTTTTCTGCACATGTTGCAAAAACAAGTTTCAAGGGAGATATTCCTTCCACCTGGGATGTTTCCAGAAGGAGACCTCTTAGATTTGGGCAGCTCTGCCTGTGCAGAAGTGTTGGCCTGCTCTTCTGCTGTCTCTCAACATGCCTTTTGTTCCAGCTGGTTCGCATCGCAAAGGTCCTGGGCACAGACGAGCTGTATGGGTATCTCAAGAAGTACCACATAGAACTGGACCCGCACTTCAATGATATCCTGGGCCAGTAAGTGGAGAAGTGAAAAGCTGCCTTTTTTCTTGTAACACAGAGAGGGAGATAAACTGATGTCCATCCCCTTGAAGGACTCTAAGCAAAGGCCTGCTTTGATCTTCTGGGTTGTAATGCTGCTTGCAGGCCTCCTGTCTGGCTGCTCATGTCATCTCAGGAGGTCACTGAAGTGCAGGCTCTTTCCTTTTGCCTCTCCCATGATCCACGAACCATGCCCTGTTCCTTCCTTCTGCTTGTTGACATCCTAGAAGTGCAGATGTAGACACTGGAGTTGAGTGTGGGCTGAGGGGCTCAAAATCTCCCAGCTGAGATTTCTGAAAAGGAAGAGAGGTGGATGGGATAGTGAGGACAGCTTTTGTGAGGCTGGCTGGCAAGCCAGAGCACTTCTGGTCCCAAGGGTGTCACCCTGCCTGCTGCATGCTGTTGTCTAGTCCCTGTAGACAGAAGGGAATGTGCAATATCGTGCCTTTCCCAGGCATAGGACATTCACACAATCGTGTACCTAAAGAAGAGGGTTTTCCTCCTTCAGTAAGTGCTTGCTGAGCAGTAGCTTGTGCAACGAAGAGCTGTAGGCAGTGTCTGTCACAGCCATCTCTTCTCAGAAGTGGATAGTGATTCCTCCAGGACCTCTGGGTACTGCTCTGCTGGTGAGAGCTGGGCAGTGACAGCTGGTCCCTTTGCAGGCATTCCCGGAAGCGCTGGGAGAACTTCATCCACAGTGAGAACAGACACCTGGTCAGTCCTGAAGTCCTAGACCTCCTGGACAAGCTCCTGCGATATGACCATCAACAGAGGCTGACCGCCAAGGAGGCGATGGAGCACCCCTATTTCTGTGAGTCTGTGGAGAAGCTGGGGCCAGCTGGGATGGAGAGGAGTCTTGGGTTACAGGGGCAAATTTCGGCTCCCCATTCTGCAAAAGCTTTAGCAGCTCTCTGGGTTTTGAGGGCAGTTTCTCTAGAAGGGTTTGCCAGGGTGGAGCTTCCACTTCATTAAATGCTGTTTCCACCTTCCTGCCTGATCTGTGTCTCCTGCAGATCCAGTGGTGAAGGAGCAGTCCCAGCCCAGCTCAGAAAATGCTGTGCTCTCCAGTGGCCTGACAACAGCACGATGAAGACTGGAAAACGACGGGTAATTCAAGATGTTTACAAATAAAAGCAAAACCTTCGGTCACACAGTGAAGGGAAAAGAACCAAGGACCCCCCCTCCTTCCCCTCCCCTTTATACTCGGCAGAAATCTAACCTTGGGGGGAGTCATACACCTCAGTTCCTCTCTGGTGGTTGTGGTTAATGTAACTCTAACCCTGTGGTACCAAAGCCCTGGGCAAATGGTCTTGCAAGAGCTAAACATGTAGTGATATCCCCAGGGCTCAACACAACTGATTCTGGTTCACATCTCTATGGATCCTTCTCTTCCTTCTCAGTCCAGCCTTCCCCGCCACACCAGTGGGGACAAATTGGTTGTTCCACCATCAGCCCTTAGCATGCCTCTTTTTAAACATGCCTTTCTGACTTGTAGACTCTGGACGAACCAAATTCAGGCTGGGGGTCAGCAGCTGCAACTCTGTTTTGAGGTCCAAGTCCTACTGCTCACTCTGGGCTTGAATTTGGCCCTTGAATTCCAGTTTCAATTGCAAATGCCGGGGCGGTTGGGGGGAGGGGGGAGGTTCAACAAAAAGCAGCCCGCAAACCCAGCAGCATCTCAGGATTGGTTTGGAGCATCAAAACGAAGGTACTGATCCGAGTTGCTGGGGAGAAGTGAAATTCCCCCCTCCAGCTGTGTTTGACAAAGGCTCGCTCTGAGAAGAAACTCAATAGACCTGCTTTGGAAACTTGTGAATGTGAGGGCTGCTCTTATGGCAGGACAGGGGAGGGACTATCCAGACTTTCCCACCAAGCTCAGGAAAGTCAGTGTTGCAAGACTTCTTGTGATAGGTGTGCAACCACGTACCTCATGACGTGGCTCCCATGAGAATTCGTGCCAGACGCAGACTTGTGCCAGAGCACAGCTCTGGAGCGGTTCAATCCAGCACTGCAGGATGGAGGAGTGGAGAGGAGGCCAGGGAGGAGAGCACAGGGAGGGGGAAGGATCAGCAAACAGCAGTGTGGACTGTCGGGGAGGGGGCTGTGCAGCTACTGATCCAGGACTTGGGATCCCACGCAGTGTTTTAACAAAGTCAGCCAGTTGTTGAATTCTGGGGTGCCGATCCTGTTGTGGGGGGTGGGGGGTTCGTCTTGCGGGTTCTTTCATCAGATCCCTCGATGGCTTTATAGCCCCACAATTCACAGTTGCCTCCTCTACTTGTTCTGTGTGTAACTTCATCAAGTGGTTCTGGTGACACTCAAACCTAGAAGCTGGAGATAGTGTTTTCCCACCAGCACCTAAACACAGAATTTCCTTCTGCGGCATTGTCGAAATAGTTAATTTTTTATAAGGTTGCAATGTTTCTATTTGAAACATCTGTTTACATTCCATATTCCAATAAAGTTCTATTGGCATCGATAGCAGGTCAATCCATTTGTATAATTCACTGAAACCAATAAATATCTATACGTCTGAATGTCTGCCGTCTCAAATCTATGGGATAGCCAGAAAGAGTGAGAGCTGAAGGCATTGTCTCCTTGAGGATGTCAGGTTGGCTCTTCTGGCCCCTCTTGTCTGAGTATTTTGGGATCTCATAGTCTTTGGTTGCAGATCTTTATGCTGTCAGCCCTGAGAGTTTCACTGTGGCAGATTGTCTCTGCTTCCATGGGGCTGCAGTGGAGGTGCAAGGTTTTGGGTACAGTGTGGGAGTTGGCTGCTGTGGTACAGTGGACTCAAACAGCTGGTGCCCGTCATACTGGTCTCTGTTATGTGGCTGGTCAGACACAAAGTCACCCATGCATGGCTGGAAGTTGGGGATTCTCCATGTGTGTACCCCCATGCTTGTCTCCTCTCAGCCTGGGTGGATGGCTTTTTCTAAAGATGTGCTGAGCAGGGAGTAGCTCTTCTTTTCTCCCACCCTGGGATGCAACTGGTGCATGAGCTCAGTTACCAGTGTCTGGGCTGAGGAGCTGTTGTCTGTGGTGTGGCTACCGTGCCACAGGGCCCTCGCTAACATTAACTCTCCTGTAGATGCTGCTGAAGGCTTTGGCGAGTGTTTCCAGCCCTTGTCCTTTCATCTGCCTGACCTACAGGCTGCCTGGCCCGAGAAGTGGGGGGGGAGGTCTCTTATGCTCTTAAGCTGTGCTAATACCAGCGGGGTTGGTTTGGGGTTTTAATATCAATTTCTGAACTGATTTAAAACATGTATTGAATTGCTCCATTGAGAAGAGGCAGGAGTGAATGTTTCTCATGGCCTGTCCAAGTTGCTATGGGGGAAACTTGGCCGTTTTCCAGCTCTTGTGTATTGGCATTCCCAGCTTCTGGAGAACCAAGGCAGAAGAGGCATGGGGCAGAAGAACAAGTTCAATGTGGGAATTCTGATAGGTGAAAAACATTGATTGTTGTATATGTGTGCTTGACAGTGTCCAAACCTGATGGCAGGGTTTCAAGGTGGTGCTTTGGGAAGTATTAGTTCTGTAAACCTGAGTCAGAAATTCTTTCCTGGTACCCTCAAGCAGAGGAAGAGAGACGCTTTTCCCAGCGAGTGAAATGGGTAAATGGCTTTCCCTGATTGCGGTAACCAGAGAGGCTGGAACAACCTGCCCTGTATCTCCCCACATCCCTACCCCAGCTCTAGGGTAGGATGAGCTGTGACAGATTGATCCCGGAGGGAAACACGGCAGCTGAGGAAGTGTAGCCTGGGAGCAAGGAGGGTGTGGAGTCTCCTGATTCCGGGGTAGTGTGGATGCTTGGCTGCAGCTTGGGCCAGTTCCTCTCTGCACCCATCAGCCCTTCCCGTGCTCAGAGCAGGAAACCCTGCTCTCCTCTGGACCTTAGCAAAGCGTCGTCCTGCCTGTAGGGACAGCCAGGAGCTGGAGAAGACAGTGTCTTGTCCTTAGGAAGGAAGAGTCTGGGGAACACGCATCTTCATATGCTTTCTCCTGGAGAAAGTTGGGAGGGTCCTGGTGCATGTCCTGGCCTTTCAGGTGGCCTGGGCCCAGCTTTCTAGCAGAGGTAGAGCGCAGGTTTCGCTGAGCGCCTTGCAAGAGGAAAGGCTCAAAACCAGAACCACGGCAGCCATTGAGGGATGCAGTAGGAGAGGGATGTGGTAAGCAACTTCCCCAGCTTGTCCGTGTGTGTTGAAAGTGTGCTGTGGCATGACGGGAGCCTTTAGCAGGACTAGATGAGATGTTTGCGGCAGTGGAGGGAGACTTAACACAGGAGAAAAAAGTCCAAACTTCTGTCTGGCTGCCTGGAAAAGTGCTGCTTTGCTGGACTGTGTCTCTCCCTTGCCTCGCTCAGCCCTGCCTTCCCCTCTCACCCTGCCACCCCTTCCAAAGCAGGCTGAGGATCACCCCCTGTCCCCACAGCCAGAGGCGCGTGGAGGGTGCAGCCAGGCCTGGCTGGGAGTGGGGTGGCAGGACGTGGGGCAGCATGCCCAGCCATCTCCTCGTCACCTGGGGCTGGAGGAGCTGTGTATCGAGCTGGCGGTGCCCCATGATGCTCACTTCCCTCCTCCCATGTCTCCTCAGGTCCGATGCTGCTGCTCCCAATTTTCCATAAGCAGAATGAGAACCAAATCAAACGTCTTATCAGCGTGTGTAGAGTGACGGCGGGCAGACTGCGCAGCGCGGGCAGGGCTGAGAGTGGGGCAGCACTCCTGGCTGGATGGCACTCGCCTCTTTATGACCACAGCCCTTCCCTCCGAGTGTTAAAGGTTCTTCTGCCTTTGGTTCCTTGTTGAGCTCTTCCTGACCCAGAAAGCGTGGAAATGTGAAGGGTGTGCAAAACAGTTGTTGGTTAGTTGTTCCTTCCCCCGTTCTGGCTCTTTGCCCCCAACCTCTGACAGACTACGGTTAGCCAGCTTGCGCCTGTCTCTGCCAGAGCACAGGTATGGCAGGGGTATACTAACATGATGGACAGTTCTATATTATAATTAAAAGGATTCTATATTGTTGAATAAAAGTTTTAAAAGAAGTATATGAAGAAGAGTGTTCAGTGGGAGGGGAGCTATGGGGCAGGACCAGCCACACTGGAGTATGCTGGCAGTGTGAGCTGTGCCCTGCTAGGACAAGCTGGGTGAGGAGAGCAGGAGGAACTAGTTGTACGAAATCACTGTGGGCAGAGGCAAAGGAGCGACTTGTCACCTTTGGAGGTGTCCCTCCTTAGGCCCCCATACTCTTCTGGAGATGCCTGCCTGGGTGGTGGCCTGAGTGCTAATGCTGGTACCTGCTCTTCCCAGCCCATGGGGCTTGGGCATGGCTCTGTCTCTGCACCCCAGGAGCTCCCATCTCTTTCTCTTGGGCTGAGACTCTCCTCCTCCTCCCCAGCGCCGTCACTGCAAAGCCCTGAGCTTGGAGCTCTTGCCTGTGGGCCTCTGCATCGCAGGAGTTCCCCTACAGATGTGGTGCTTCACCGGCAGCTCTCAGGAGAGCCTGGCTGCAATGCTGGTGGCTGTCCAAGCTGTGCACTGGTCTTAGATGTTAACAGACCACTTGAAACTCTGGTCTAAAAACCTCCAGCTGGACTCTATACAAACTGTATATGGTCATTTCTCTTCCGCTGTCCCATTCTTTCACTGTCCATGTGTTTTTCCCTACACAGTTTTCCCCTATACTGAAGCTGCCCAGGCTAAGGGTACATCTGAGACAAGGTTCTTGACTGGGAAAGATAGACCTGTTGCTGGTTCCCAGGGAGGGGAGCTCGGGTAAGGTGAGCCCCAGGCTCCTGCTGGCACAGAACCACACGGTGCTGCTCTCACACAGCCCTGGGCAGTGGCCGAAGTGGAAATGCAAGAGTAAGTCCTCGCACAAAGCCTGTGAGTTGTACAGGTGGAAATTTGCCAACACTGTCCTCATGCATCACACAGCTGGAGATGTGCTGATGTGGGGCCAGATGTGGACATGTATATCAGGTAAGTTCAAGCAACTAGTGTTGCAAGGCAGGGCTTGGTCCATTGCCAAGGCACAGTGTAATGATAGCCCTGTTGTAGCCAGGACTGTGCTGATCTCTGGTGCCTAAATTCAGCAAGACTCCTTTTTGGCTGGTGTAGATCTGGCCAGTGGCGAGAGCCTGTCCCTGCAGGGAAGAGCCCATGGCGGAGTCCCACCTGAGGTCCACATGTGCTGGACAGAAGCAGCACTGCAAGCACACACTGAACTGAGGTCCCTGCAGCATGGTGGCACATCCAAGTGCTATTGCTACTTCATCCATCCCTCTCCTGACACTGTTGGGTCGTGCCCCCCATTCCCACCTGCTGCCTGCTGCAGCCCCACGTCCTCTCCAAGTCAACAGCTTCTCTCTAAAGGATGCTCTCAATGACTTTTTAACTGTTGCTTGTCAGAAGTAAATTCTTGTTTACCTACCTGTTTTTTGTCTCCAGTTTGTCCAGAGTCAGAAAGGTTTTGGTCATTCTCGTTCCTTGCTCCACCATAACATCCATGGCATGGTGGTCCCACCAAGGCAGTGTCTCCTCCTTCCTTGACTTTCTCTGCCAAAGAGCTCCAGCACACACTGACACTGTCTCCTTCTGCACCCACTGATGTTTACACCCCTGTTCTCTTCTGATCCCTTGCTCAGCAGCAGCCCAGCTTCCTCCTCCTCCTCCTTCTGCACTGCTGGGAGTTCAGCCAGCATGAGGTCCAAAGCCTTCATCCAGGTTCCCTCAGCACCCAAAGCCACTTTTGCACCTTCCCTCCCCTTGCATGTGATGGCTATGGATCTCCTGCCCAGTTCCCTTTTTGGTTTCCTCATTACAGCTGCCTTTCATCCAGTCCTGCTCCTGTTGGAAAATCCAGGCTGGGAGAGATGGCTGGAGTCATCCAGACAAATCCCAGGATCTCACGCTCCTTGCAGAAGTCATTGCAGTCTTTTTTGCCATGCAGTGAAGGCTTTTGGCTCTCAAAGGTACTGACTGAATCCGGTTCTGGTTTTACTGGTCCAAGCACTGCCCTTTCAGCTGGCCCACTGGGCCATGCAGCCAGCCCTAGGCATCTGCTCTCTAGCGATGGCTTAAGCTGAGAGGCCAACAGTCCAGGTTAGGATTTCCCAGGCCATGAACCTGGACTGTGTCTTCCAAGGCAAGCACAGACTTGGCGATACTGGAGAGAGCTGCTACATTTTGCTCTAGTAACTGCACCCAGCAATGTGAAACTTCAGAGGAGCAATGTTTCAGGAGCTTCCTGAAGATGTCATTCCTCTGAAGGCATCAAATTGCTGGGAACTCTGAAGGGCAGGAAGTGCTTTAGTGAACAGTTATTTCTGGAGCAGGCAACCTCTGCTCACTTCTTGGACCAGATTATTCTCTTAGGATGGGCCTTTTCTTTTACGTGCTCCTCCCAATCCAATCCCTCTACACCCCGGGAACTGGGAACAGGGGTGGTGTAACATGCTGACATCTTCCTAGTCATCTTCCAGGTGGATAACATCAGTGTGCGAGTCTCACTGAAATACATCTTCCAGAGGCCTCTTCCCGAATGCCAGCCTCGACTATTAATATGCGTTAACGTCTCATTAGGCTTCTCTGTTTCTGCCCTCTCCTTTAGCCCGCACATGCCTGGAAAGGGAGGAGAGGCAACGGGTATTATTTTTCATTAAAATTCATTGAGAAATAGGGACAATTTGAAACCACAACATATTTCCATGTACATTACTTGCAGCAAAACATGACATTAAAATGGTAAGTGGAGAGCATGTGAATGAGCAGGCTGTTCAGGAATGGCAGCTGGATATGTGTCCCAGTTGTCTCTTACCATCTGATTAAGGGAACAAGTTATTTAATCATGCCATATAAAGTGTACTCTAACCCACTGACTAAATATAGCTGGTCATTTCTAAATAACGCCTTGCTTTTTGTGCGCTCCACTTGTTTGTGCAAGGAATTGTAAACTAAGGAGAAAGTGCTGCTAACCCCGGTGCTGCAAGGGACTGCATGTTTGGGACAGTCGGCGCGTTTGTAGCCCAAGAGAGAGAGACAAGCACAACTAGCAGATGACACTGTGGTTGTCAGCGGGATTTGGATGGGGCATTCATTAGCAACAAGAGCTATACAGGGCCTGGAGTTAAACTGCAGGACCATAAAGCTGATGCAGAATGGTAATTTTTATGCTGTTTAGTGTCCGTACATTGAAAATAGATGCTAGGAGTGTTATTACAGTAGGAAGAAATGTAATATATTTCAGTTTAGAAATGTAATTTCCAGCCCAAGCTGTTCCTGTTAAGCCTCAGCTGTGCAAGGCCCTGTCTATACTCAAAAGCATTTTCACACCAGCAAAGCTGTACATCAGCCCCCCCTTATATTGCCAAGGTACTGCATCTTATCCCAGCTCACAAAAAAGAAAAAAAAAAAGCACATTTCTCCGCAGTCATGCAGTAAGCGACAAGGGTTGTTGCTGGCACAGTTATCTCAGAGCATGAAGATGAACATACTCCAGCAGATAAAGCTTTCTACTGGTGGTTAGGCCAGAGCTGAAAGCAGTAACAATTTAAAAGGAATAAGTAAACAGCATGAAAATTTCGGGCTGTACATTGTACACTGCCGCTTCTTGCTCGTGCTCAGATAAGGGCTGCTTCTCCAGTTGAACTGGATTTGGCTCAGGTCCCAGTGCCACAGAGATTTCCTGGACAAATAAATGGTCCCTTGGCAGCCAGGCAACAGACGCAGCAGGGACAGGGCTCTGCCCACCTGTATGCTCGTGTACAAGGAGTTTTGTGAATCCTCATTGCAGAGGGTTTCACCAACCAGTATCAGCAAAGGGCAGAGGCACCATTTTGGCTTGAGCAGTGGCAGCTGGTGCAGGGCAGGGAGGGAGCGTGTGTGCAGCCACATCACATCATCTGTTTCTCACACTCATGGGAAGCTGCTTTGGTTTCTTGCCTTTGGGAAAGTTTTTTCCAGAGGTTCACTCCTCAGGCACCTTTATTTGCTTGAGTAAATCCATTCGATGCTTGGGTTTTGGTACTGCATGCACTGAGCTGGGTACCCCCACAGACATTGGCAGGGGCTGGATCTGACACAGCCTTCGCTGACCCCAGGCAGCATCTGCCCAGCACCTCCCAGCAGTGCGCACTGCAGTCCCTCAGTGGTTACATGGTATACCTGGCCTTGGGGGCTGGTGCTTCTCCAAGAGGGCAAAGATCCCTCTTTCCACTAATCCAAAAATCAAGATCTCCATGCGGGAACAGATCAGCACCTTCCTGCTCAAACAAGCCAGGCAGCTGGAGCTGCTGCCCCTCTCCCCTGGGGGGAGACCCTTGCACAGCGCTGGTGTCCCTGCCTGGCTTAGAGCATCCAAGTAGAAGTTGGAGGTATTGCACTGATGGTGCTGCTGTGTTTGAGAGCTTTCCTGTCCCTTCTTCCTACCAGCCTGCCTCATGACGGGTATCTCTGGTGTCAGTGAGTGCAGGATCCGGCCCATTTCCACATGGAGATGGAGCAGTTCTGGCCTGAAATGCTATCTGAAGAAATGCCACCATGTCAGCAAGTGTGACAGAGCACTGGGACAACCTGCCACACCAGCTGATGTGCAGGAAGCTTCTCTGGAAAGCACAGATTTCCAGACCTCCCGGTGGTTTCTGACCTAACAAGGCAGCAGCCTCCGGCACCAGCGTGTCCCTGTTAGTGCTGCATCGGCGTGGGGCAGAAACAGATTGTTCCAAGCACACGTTTGCAGCCAGCTCCAGCCTGGGTGGCATCAGAGGGCTGGGAAATGGCTTGGCAGAGGGTGGGACATGCCCACTGCTGTTGTGTGACCAAAGCATCCTTCCCTTCCACCTCCATCAAATATGTTTGCCTTTCCCTTGGCCACAGAGGTACAGGAAAGGGCCTGGCCATGTCTTGGAAGATCCGAGTCAGGGACTTGGGAGTGACAGGAGCTGCTTTCTGGTACTCACACTTCGCAGTAGTGCTACCCAAAAATGCAGGTCCACAGACACAGGGCTAGGCTGTCAGCATTTATCACTCGTTTCAATGGAGGCACTAGCATTAATACTCAAGCAGGATTTCCAACAGGCGTGCATACCTGCTGATGTGCACAGGCTGCTCTGAGCGGCACTGGGACTGGGATGGATGGACATCACCTGCTGGGGCAAGTGAAGCTTGGGAACTTGGGAGCAAGACTGGGGGCTAAAGGAAGCAGGAAAGTGGAGGAAACACCATCCGGGCACTCTGGTCTTGTAAAACCAGCACAGAGAGAAACGGAGGCCCCTAGAAGAAAACAGCAAATCCCAAAGTCTGGGAGAAACACTCCGTAAGCAAAGTGCATTGTTGGAAACAGAAAACCAAAGCGTTGCCTTTTATCTGATGGTTGTGAATTGCAGGGGGAGAATTGGGATGTTTCACAAATGTACCCACCTAAGTCCCAACGTTCAGTAGATGTAGTACCAGCCATTTCATTAGCTACAGCAGACCGGTCCGTGGCCTTGAACGGTCTTGGCTTCAGTAACACACTTTGCCGAGTGAACGAGGAAAGGGGACAGAGCCAGTGCCCGGCGAGCCCTCCGTGGCAGCTGGGAGCCCCGCTGCCCGGCAGCAGAGCGAGGGCAGGGCCCTGCCCCAGCCGGGCTTTCACCGCCCTGAGGGTTTCCCTGCAGGCCAGGCTCCACTCAGGACGGTGTCCAGTGCTGTGGCCACACCAGACCCGCCTGCCCCCCGCGGGGCCTGCGAGTGCCCTTCTGGGCCCGGAGAGCGGCCTGACGGGGGCCGGCCCTGACAGGGTCCCCTCCCGGGCACCCGGCCTCACCGGCGGGCGGGCACAGATCAGCGGCAACCAGCACCGACACCGGGTCCAGGGGGCAGAGGCGGGG
>NW_010972528.1:177649-200295 GCF_000737465.1 Haliaeetus leucocephalus
CCGGCCCGCCGCGGCCCCGGCATGTTCAAGAACACGTTCCAGAGCGGGTTCCTCTCGGTGCTGTACAGCATCGGCAGCAAGCCGCTCCAGATCTGGGACAAGAAGGTGAGGCGGCGGTGGGGCCGGGGGAGCAGCGGGACCGCTCGCCTCAGCCTCCTGGGGCAGGCCCGGGGCTGCGCGGAGCTGCCGGCGAGGCGAGGCGAGACGAGGGGCCGCGGCCCACCGGGAAGCAGCCGGTGTGGCCCGGGCTCCCGTGGGGCCGCTCTGGGCGGGTTGCCGGGGCCTGAGCCGCCCGAGCCAGGTTACCGGCAACCCCCCGGGGAGGACGGGGGTCTTTTTTGGAGGGGAATGTGTTATTGTGAAAGTATCTTTTTTTTCCGCCTTTGCCGAGCAGAAGAGCCCCGCTAGGGGAGCGGGCCGGGCCTGTGTCAGGAATGCAGCACTACAAGAGGCTAGAAAAAAAATGTTAAATGCTGGAAATAGGCAGCAGAAAACAAAACGACCCTTCGCCACGTATGGTGGCTTCCCCCCAGTACCTGATGTAACTGAGATGGGGGTCTTCTGTCATATGTGACCCGTTTTTTAAACAGGCTTGCGACAGGTGTTTAAAGGTAGGCTGTGTGGCGGCCTTAGGATGTACAAGAAGTCATGAGTGTTTCATCTGTTTGTTTTTCCATTGTATCCGTTTCTAGAGTGGTTCTGTGAGGCTCCCCTGCCTTCTCCCCAGTATCTCGCATCAGGGAGCCCGTGTCAGGAAATTTGTGGGTGTTGAGACCTGCTGCTTCTTCTTCTTCACAAACCCTCTCCTCTCTGAAGTTACAACATGTATTCAGTTACTTGTGCTTGAACCTAATTTGAATTTCTTGTGCTTTTGGCAGGAATGAAAGCCTTCAAGGCAGACAGCAGACAGCGGTGTTGTTTGACCTCAGTGGGCTCGCATGGGCATTTACAAGTTGTGGGATGGGTGACAGGCAGCGCAGACCCATCCTGTTTGCTGTCAGTGGGGTACCCATGTAGCTCTGTGAAGAACTGGGTTGCGTCACATAGCCTGGCTCTGTGCATGTGCCTGCATTAGGGCTTTTGCACAAATATTTGTGACTTTAAAAAAGGATCAGCAGCTTATCTGGATGGTGTGAGGATGGGGTGCGTTAAAGACTCTTAGGCAAAGGGATGTAGCATGCCTCCAGACTGGATAAAGCCATGAGCGATCTGGGCTGACCCTGCTTGGTGGTGGAGCTTGGACTGGAGACCTCCTGAGGCATCTTCCAATGTGAATTGTCCTGTGCAGGGACCATTGCGACTGTGCAGCTTGTGGGGTGGCCAGCAGGAAGTCTGCTTGCAGGGTGGACGTAAGCAGTGGTCCATTCGGGTGCAATAGTCACTGGATTGGCCAGAAAAGACTGATGAAAAATTAGCACTGCTGTTCCCAAGAACAGCAGCTGGGTGTGCAGGCTGTTTCCATCACCTGCTGTAGGGCTTGCATGAGCTACATGGGCTCATGTAGCACTGCCCAGTGGCAGCAGCCCTGCATCCTTGGGAGCAGTGAGGCTGCATGCAGGCAGACTTAGAGGTCTGCCTATCCTGAGGAAGCACGGCCAGCTTGGGCGAGCTTGTTGTGAGGATTGCCCTGCTCACAAAGGTGTGGCATGAAACCAGAGTGGGTTTTCTGACTTCTTTGCCTGTGGATATCAGTGTGGCTCACTCTTTCACCTCACTTTTCCATTTAAAAGGAGTTGGGTTGGTGGGTTCGTAATGGTTTCGGCATTCCTGACCTGACACCCTTGGTGTGTTTGCAGCAGCAGGAGGTGAAGGGCAGCACTTAGGGCATCTTGCTGCCTTGGAACTGAGAAAGCGGAGTCCCTCAGGTCTTTACAGCATGTGGTGTCATCTCCCCTGCTCAGCCCCTTCAGAAAATCCTGCTGGTGGTGCAAAGACTGTGTGAACGTACAGCATGGGGAGTGCTACTGATGGTTTGGGTGCTGATGGCCTGCTGCAGACAGGGAGCTGGGTGCTAAGTTGCTGATGAAGCCTCTCTGGCTTGATGGAGGAACCTGCCAGGCTGGCAGCAGAGGGGCAGGCTGGTGTTCATGAAGTGAGTAAATGTCCAGAAATGGTGAGGGATTTTTCCAGTGGGCTTATTTATTTATTTATTGGAAAATACTGATCTGTCCAAGCCCAGACATCCCAGGAATGGTCCAGCTATGGCAACGCCACAGGAGAGTGTTAGGGTTGGAGTTTCTGGAAAGGGGGAAAGCAACCAAAACTTTGCAATAAGTGTTAACTGCTCTGTTCAGGGGTGCATGAAATGACCTGTAGTTTTGGTGAGAATTGGAAACAAGGGATTTGATGTTCTTGCACGTCCTAGGTGCGAGACTCTCTTTGCAAAAAGTACCAGCAGACAGTGATTTTTTTTTTTTTTAATTTTTTTTTTTAAATCTTGGGGAATTTCAAGCTTTTGTGACATGGGGAAAACCATTTCTTGTTCAGCCCTAGTAGGATGTGTGCTGCTTGTGCTGATGGAGACAGTGTGAAGTAGAGGCGTCTTCATTTGATATAGGTGTAGAAATGGGGTACAGGAAGCCTTTCCTTGTTGTGAGCGTGTGTAACCTCCCTCTAAGTAGTAGGATACAGTCCCTCCCTTCTCTCCCTTCTCCCTCAGGGGCTGTGGGTAAGCTGTGGGCAGGCCTTGGTAGCAAACCCTGCCAAGCCCAATCTGTCGTGGCCACCAGCATCCTGTCCCAGGGGACTTGGTAGGACTGAAGTGTCCAGGCCTTGGGAAGAGCATGGTGACTGTCCCACCGTCCCTGCAGGCAGAGGTTCCTCCTTCAGCCTCATCTGCAGAGAGCCAGTAACTGTTGGGGTGTGCTCTTTTCTCCTGCCTTCCAGCGCTGCATGTTCCTGGTTTGGAGTTGGAGACCTGTTTTCAAGGTGTCTTCTGTTTGCCTTCCAGCACTTTGTTGTTCTGAGTACTCTGTTTATTCCTGCAGCATCCTGCCACCATGGTCCCCACCCTGACATGTGGAGATACACTGACTGGTCTCCAGGGGACTCGCTGACACTTTTCTGCAGAGCAAATGGGAACGGTTCAATGAAACTTGTCAAACCTATCCATCCTCTTGCTAATTTCTCCATACTCCTTCTGCTGGCACGTCAACACAGAATATCGTTAGCAATTTCAAGTGCTGTTGGGAGGAGGCAAGGTCAGCTAGCTTTCAATACTCGTCTGAATGTCAAATGCATGCTCTGCCACCAGAATGTAGGTAGCAGTTTCCCTGATGAGCACAGCCAGGATCAAGCCCCTGCCAACGCTGTGGTGGGGTTCTCTCTTTGCAGCCCTTCTCTGACTCGTTAGTTCTTTTGCACAGTATCTTTGTCTGGGTTGCTCCAGACCTCTGCATCTCAAATACAGCAGACCATGCTGCTCACTCCTCCTTGCCAAACCTGTGTGCACCAGGCGCTACAGCAGAGCGATGCAGCTCCTGCTTTTGCCTCTTGTTTTGCCCCCTCTCCCTTCCTGGGGGAGGGAGGTGGCACAGGGGCCTGTTCTGGACCCACCGCTGACTTTGAGAAGCGCTGGCCTGTCTCGAGGCGAGTGCGTACCCATGCCTACGGTAGTCTGGGCAATGGTGCCAGCCGTGTTTCAGCTTGCTGTTGCTGGCACAAGCCCATCGCCTAACGAAGGGGTGTCCGGCAACGATGCGGGAGCGAGCCTCCAGAGGTCGGCCTCAGACCGTGGCAACCCATCCGCTGATGGGTGGGTGGCTGGGCCTGGGGAGGATTGCTCCTTGCTGCTTTTCCTCGGGTCTTATATCTGTTCAGACACAACTGTCTGTGAAGGTGCTGTTCCCTCCAAACCTTGCAAGGTTTGAGGTTTGTATCTGCAAAAAAACCTTTTCCAGTTTGTTTTTAGACAGCAGGTAACTTCCCAGTTATCCTGATTCAGAGGATATTAGGCATTTGAAGAACTTTTATTTTCTAAGAGGGCTATTAGCCTTTTTTCCAGCTTCAAAAATCCACCTTCTTAGGCTTAAGATGTCTGGAAAATATTGGCCAAGTACCAATGTGGAGTGTTTTGTTTAGATTTCTAAAATTTTCTGAAATCTTATCTTTCTGAGCTTCTATGTAGTAGGGGAAGGCCCCTGAAGACTGGGAGCTCTTGCTGAGTAGCCACTGCAAGCACAGCAGAACCATCCTTACCGCCCTGTGCCACACAGAGCTGGTGTCTGTGCCTGATGGAGCCAGAGTTTGCCTCTTGGTCTGTATGAGCTTGTTGTGAAGGGGGTCCCAGAGCTGGCAGGGGAAGAGAAGTGCTCCTTGGGCTGTGACCAAAATGTGTCCTCCATCAGGGAGGTGGTCCTTGAGGCAGGCAGGAGGCGAGCTCAGCCTCCATTGGGGAGCCAGGCTCTGGAGTGAGCCGAGGAGCTGAGATGGGGCATACAGCACCACCGAGTCCCGGAGGGCAGCGCTTTGAGCCCCCATTGGCAGTGAGCTCTTCTGATACTATTCAGCCTTATCTTACTGAAATGGTGAGGCTGCTTGGACTTCTGATCCAGCCGGTGCTGGATGTCATGCTCCAACTGTCTGTGTGTCTGTCCTGCCAGCGCTGGCTTCAGGCATGTGCAGACAGGCTGGCTTTTGTGTGGAAGGGTGCCTGCATGACCTGGCTACCGTCTCCCTGCAGCTGGGTGGTAGTGCAGCTCGCAAAAACTTACACCAAGCTAGGTAGGACTGGGAGGAAGGGCTCTGCTGCAGTCTGGCCCTGTTTTGTACTGATCTACTTGTCTCTTTTTCTACTGTCTTTCATCCTGTTTCTGGCAACGCTGAGGAAGAAGAGTTGCTTCTTTTCATTGTCCCTGTAATCTGGGGAAGGAAAGCCTTCACAGGCTAAGGAAGGGGACCTGGTTGCAGATAGAAACACTGCTGACTAATTGGTTTAAAGCATGTTTAGCTGTTTTCTCTGTTACTGTCCTCGCCAGAGAAGCCCAAACCTGAACCTTCTCCCCTCTGTGGAGCCATAAGCTACCCTTGGTGAAAGCTGTCTCGCGTGGCATGGAGGCAGGCTTTATTGTGCACTACTGTCACCTGCATAGGCGGGGTTATTTCCTGGTGTTAAGTCTGCATGCTGTATCCCTGTGGCTTCCAGGGTTTAATTTCCCATATGCCAATCACTGCTTCAAACAGAGAGGCACATGGGGTTTCTGCTGGGCTGGTGATTTAAAAAAAAAAAAAAAAGATAAAGGCAACTTATCCAGACCTCGTGCAGTTGGTTTCTCCTGAACAGACCTATACATCCATGGGAGTTGCATTTGATGCAAAGGAGAGATACAGTTATCCTGTAAGGATCCTCTCTCTGAGCTTAATGTTTTCTAGAAGTATCTGTGCAGGCTTGAAGCAAAGTTAAGAGCAGCCTGACAGGGCGAGCTGTGCTCTTGTGCTTATCAGCAGCAGCTGGGTGATCCAGGCTGAGGTTTTGTGAAACTGCTTAGCGTAGAGACAGACCAGGGGGGTGGGCTGCTCACAGGGCTTATCTCTTTCTTCCAGCAATTATACGCAGCATCACCCAGGTAGGTCCCTCTGAAGAAATGAACTTTGAAGATGAATTGCTAAACCTGTAAATCATTTTGTAGCTCATGACTGGAACCATCCCGTTAAAAGCTTAATGTATCCTATATATTAGCAGTGGTGATAGGCGCTAAAATAATTTATTCATGGAGCCGGAAGGAGCGTTACAATTTGCTGATCTAGCATTGGGGAAGAGCAGAGGGTTTAATTAGCAAATGTGCCTTTTAAATGGAGATAAATTTGATGGGAAGTGAACTGCTTCATTAAAAAAATAAATCCTCAGATCCTGGGATTCAGCCATGTTGCATGTGGAGAAAAATGAATTTGTGTTGGCTTCTGGTTCCGGCCCTGGCCTCCCTGAGCTCTGTGGGGAGCTGGCTGCATCCAAGTAGCCAAATCCCTAAGCCCCTCAGCAGAGCAGATGATGGCTCTGCACTTGCGTACGCTGCAATTACGAATAATTTTAACCAAGTTTTTCCACAGAGGCAGTCAGCCATGCCCAGCAGTAGAGACTGAGACCCCTTGATGACCAGTGGCTGGCTGGTGGCTCCCTTTGCTTGCCCCTGTATTGCTCCTACTTGTTCTTACCCTTTATCCCACTCTATTTTGATCTTGCTCTGACACTTCTCTGTTTGTTTATTTGGGCCTCTAACGTGAGACTTGAGTCAGTTTTGTTCACTGTAGCATATTTTGATTTATTAAAGTCTTGTACTCGGTGTCTGTGCAGCATGCTGGGCCATAAACTCTTGCTTGGAGTCCTGGCACTCTGGGGTGGTGATCAAAGCCTTGGAAACAGCGATGTCCAGGACAAAAGGAGCCAAATGAACGTAGATGGGTCCCCCGGGATCTTTTTCCCCCTCTCAATGGAGCTGTGGGCGCCTCTTGTTTCCCTCTTGGGTAACATCTGTGCTGTCTGCCCCACTTTTCTTCCAGGTGCGCAATGGCCACATCAAGCGAATCACTGACAATGACATTCAGTCGCTGGTGCTGGAGATTGAAGGAACTAATGTCAGGTAGGAGAAGGCATTTTCGTCTGCCCTAGTGTGCCTTGGGGGCTTGGCCCTGGCGCAGAGTGAAAGATTTCAGTGCCCAGCAGACATCTCCTTCAGACTCTACTGCAATCTCTTTGTCAGTAAATTGAAGAATATGATCTTGGGTCAGATCACTGATACCCCTCTGTGGCACTGTACCGTGCCTTTCCCTGGATGTGCTTGTAGAGCTCTCTGTCATCCTCAGTGGGACTAAGGGATAAAAAATGGAAATAAAGTCCCATTATTTTTCCATCACTTAGGGGAAAAAAAGCTATATTTGATACCTGGTCTCCAGTCAGTGCTGCCAATTACTGAGAAAGCCGCCAGTTACTGAGAAAGCAGCATTCTGTCTTCTGCATCTTTTATTGTCTTAGGCCTGCTCTGCTGCTCTCCCAACAGCAGGAAGATCAAAGGGAGATTTATGAGGGGAGTCGCTTATGGTGCTTCACTTAGCAACCTTGTCTCTATCGACCAGGGAGAGAGACGCCAGCTCCATGAGCAAGTTCAGAGTCTCCAAGGCTTCTCCAGGGGTGATTCAGAGCAGGGCGCTCCTTATAAGGGCAGCGGAGACTCCTCTCCTGCAGACAGACTGAGCCAACACTTCTTTTCCTCCCAAGATGTGTTGATACAGAACTTGCCAGGCGTGACGTGTAGTTCTAGGGTTCATGACCTCTGTTTTCCCAGCCATATAGAGCACAGAGGGCCTCTGCTGTGCTCTGGAGGGCTCTACCTATTCAGTCAAGGGTAGGAAGAGGTTGTGTTAAGAAACAGCACTGATGTGGCCTTGAAACTGGGGAGGTGAAGCTGTCTAGGAAGGTGTTTCATGCCCTGGGTGAGAAAAGTGGGATTTGAAATGCATTCTTTGGGCCTTTTATCTTGTTATCCCTGCAGCTACCTCTGAAACTCTCACTCCTGTTACAGGAAGCCCTGGCTGTTGCTGAGATCTTACAATCTTGGCAATCTTTTTCTGCCTGTCCTCCAAGACTGTGTTAGGTTAAGAGAGAGACTTGGGACTCGGGCTGTGTGCTTTGTGCTGTGTGAGATCCTAAAGCGTTTTTCTGTCCCTCTCAGTACCACATACATCACGTGCCCTGCTGACCCAAAGAAGACCCTGGGCATCAAACTACCTTTCCTGGTGATGATCATCAAGAACCTGAAGAAATACTTCACTTTTGAAGTGCAGGTGAGGAGCGTGTAGCGGGGAGGCCCCTTCAGCAACCAGTGAGCCTGCAGTCTTCTGTTGGAACTTGTCCCAGACAGCAAGTGGTCCCCAAAACAGTTTTGCTTTCTTGGCTATGTGATGTGTCAGGTCTTCTGCTAGGGGGGCATCAGTTGCTATTCCTGAAAATGGGTCTGTTTCCTTTGTTAAAAATACTTGTGCTGTGAAACGGAGGGGTGGGAGTAGGAGAGCCCTCTCTGAGACGGGTAGAGCCTGAGTCTAGAACAGCTGCTGTCTTGGGGAGCTGGGGGCCCCCTGATGCCTGGGTCAGCAGCCTTCCTTCCTTACCCAGGTGCTGGATGATAAGAATGTACGGCGCCGTTTCCGGGCGAGCAACTACCAGAGCACGACTCGGGTGAAGCCTTTCATCTGCACCATGCCCATGCGGCTGGACGATGGCTGGAACCAAATCCAGTTCAACCTGTCAGACTTCACACGCCGGGCTTACGGGACAAATTACATTGAGACCCTGAGAGTTCAGGTGAGAAGCAGGCATGTCCTACCCACAGAAACCAATGGTTGGTGATCTTCCTGCTGGCTGGGACAGCCTTGCTGTAGATCGGGAATCCAGGTTTAGCCCTGACTTGTTCCTTTGCCAGTCCTGCTCTTTGCAGAGCACTATGGGACGGGAGTGAAGGTCCGACTGAGGCAGCAGAGGTCTTGGTACTGCCTCACTTCACTGGACTAGACTGAGATGAAGGAGCCCATTTCCATCTTGTTTCTCTTGCTGGCTGTCAGTTAGGGTAAGAGTTGCAGTCCACCTAAAGTTCCCTACAGCATGCCACACATCCTGCTAGGGGGAGGTCTGCTGGGAGTTAGCCATGTGCAGCCTTGCTGTGCAGACATGCCAGACAGCGACTGGCCAAGTGGGAGCCTGGCTGGTAAAGACCCCAGGTGTTATGGTCCATACATATTCCCAGTTGAGCTTGTTTCCTAGTGCGCGTGGAGTGACCCTGCCTTCACCGAGCTCCTTGGACCAGAGCTGACACAGTGTTTCTGCTGAGGATGTGAAACTTGTTCCATATGCTAGGGATTCATGTTCATTGTGTCCAATGGCATATGTTATTTTGAGGAATGCCTGTGTGTGGAGCATGCCTGTTCCGTAGTATGATGGGACTGCTGCAGTTCCTTGTTAGGTTGCCTTGAGATGAACAGGCAGCCAACTGGGAAATGTCTGCCTTCTCACATAGCTGTGAGGGGGACTGGAGCGACTCCTTTGCTGCCAGCTGATAGTGGAGGCAGCGCAGACTGGTCAGTCTCATTCCTGACCTCAGGGAGGCCCTGAAAAGGAAGTGTTAAAAATGCAGCAAGCTAAGGCTGAGAGTGTTCCGGCAAATGCTGATACCAGTGGAGAGGCAGAGGTGGGTTCACAGCAAAGAACCCTCTAAGCAACTAAGGCAGATCTCAATTTGCAGAGATGCCAGAGCTCGGCCAAATCTCTTGAGCCAGCTTGCATCACTGGAGAGAGCATCTAATGCAAAACAGAGGGCATAGGCCAATGTTTCTGCTCTGATGCCCTGTCAGATTCAGAGAGGCAGTGAGGTCTCTTCTCCAGCTGCTAAGCCAAGGAATCCAGGCTGCTGCATGACAGCGAAGCTGGATGTAGAAAGAGTATATGGAAAATGGACTGACTCGTTGTTTTGACTCTCAGATCCACGCCAATTGTCGCATTCGACGGGTGTACTTCTCTGACCGTCTCTACTCAGAGGATGAGCTCCCAGCTGAGTTCAAGCTGTATCTGCCTGTCCAGAACAAGGCCAAGGTGAGGTAGCCATGGGCAAGGAGGGTGGGAGCAGCAGCTGGGCCAGGCTAGCATTCCTCTTCCCTCTCCCGCTGCCTTCACAATCCAGAGTTTCTTCTAGCAGCAGAGCTCTTACAGCTTTGGCTGTCAGCCAGGGAGCACCCTCACTGTTGCCAGGGTGAGCAGTCTGTCAGGGGTGCCTTGCTGAGTGGCTTTCCTGCCAGAACACATGGAAGTTGTCATTCCCATCTAGGAGCAGGGTGAGCTGTGCAGCTGCTCTGCACGTCCTTCCTGTTCGTGTTGAAGGACTCTGGGCAGGTTGGCAGCCTCCCGGCATCTCTCCGGAGCTTTCACCCATGACTCAGTGCAGTGGCTTTGCTCTTCAGAGCTAGCTGCAGCTCCACACTTGTCTTCCAGGAGAGATGCTGTTTGTGTCCCTCTAATCCAAATCTGCTCCCCTCTGATCTCTTCCCTGCCCAGTGCAGACAGTGGTGCTATGAGGTGGGAAGGGGATAGGCAAGGTTGTGGCTGCCCAGCAAGAGATGCCAAGCTCTGCTCTTATGGTGATGGGAGAGGAGTCCCTGGCATATTGGCAGCAGTCTTGAGGCTTGTGAGGAAGCACTTTCTTTGCCAGGGCCAGCCTGTCCCAGTGCAGATGCTTCTTTTAGCAGAGAAGATTCCTGGGCAAAATTTCAAGGAGCTGAGGGAGGATTTTGGGTGCTGATCTTAGTGGGAGGTAGAAGGCAGTGTTTACAGTAGGTAACTCCTCTGAGGAACCTGTCACTGCCTTCTGGGCTGTAGCAGCCTCCCAAGAATGCCTGGGGAATGCTTGGAGACCTCCCAATACAGTTGTCTTGGTGTTGCTGAGTCTAATAAGTGTCTTCTTTCTTCTCCCTGCTCTGTCCAGCAATAACACCACGTTGGGAAGAGATGTGAGAAATGTTTGGGGTCAGTAGGAAAATGAAAGCAGGTGGAAGAGAAGGCCCTGCTGAGACCAAGTTTTAGATCAGTTGACCTTGCCTAGGGTAACTTTGATTCATCTGGTATCCCTCTTCTGGACAGGACACAATTAACCATGTAACAGGTCTGGGACTATGCTGTTGGTGTGCGAGTTGTACAGAATCAGAGTTCTCCTAGCTGTTCCTAAAGTGCTGAGCCTAAACACTGCAAGTGGCCTGGTACCTGATCTTTTGTTGCACAGAGGCATTGCTCAAAATGGCCACTGTGCCTCTGAAGAGGGGATTCAGCAGGAATTACGGGGTTAAGTGTGCCCTCTTGAAGATACCAATTTTATTTTTTCTTTCCTTGTTTTCCATCTCTTATTTTATATATGCTCTAAATATGGATGTAATACTCTTGGAAAGTCATTAAACATTTGACTCTCTAAGTCTGCTTCTGACTTTTTCCTCCTTTGATGGATCTTTTAACTTGCATGTGTTAGCACTTCAGAAAGTGCTGAAGAATTTCTTTAGGAACCCAGATGTTAGAATTTGCCTCTGAATTTGACTTTTATTGGCAGCCTCACTGTTTAAGGGATGGCACAGACGTGGACAACAGCAATCTGGAGAGAGGAAAAATAGTAGGGTTTCCACAGAAGAGACAGGATCTGTCTCCAGTCCATGAGGTTTCTGGTACTCTACCTATGACAAAAACTCACGCTGTTCACGTTTAGTACATGGAAATGGGTTTGTCATTCCCTTCTTCCTTGAAGCCATTTTCCCAGCAGTGACAAATTGGTCTTACCAGCCTGTTGAGGCACAGATCTGTTCGCTGTGTAGTTAAACAACTCACTCCAGCTCTCAACCAAGCCTTTAGCAGCTACTTATAGCAAGAGGCACACAATAGTCTTCCAGCTGCCAAATTGTCCCTTTCCCCAGGGATCAAAGGGGAGGTTTAGCAAAGCAGCATAACAGGAGCGGAAGTCTTTTCCTGTTCTGAAGCTGCCCTTCCCTGCCTCAAACCAATCTGCCTTTGTTGTGGAAGGGCTTGCGGAGGGGAGGCTGCAGACCTCCACTGGTAACGGAGAGCCTGGGAGTAGCTGATGCCTTTCCTCTTTGGGGCCAGACCCCCCACAGCTACTCTGGTGGGTAGGTGCTTAATGCAGGTACTGATTTGTCCCTGGTGTTGGGCTGTGCAGTGAATTGGGAAGACTTCACTTTCATTATTGTCCTGTCAAACAAAGCTAGTCTCTCGCAGGAGGAGGAGAGCCTGTTGGGGGACATCTGCCCCAGACTCTGGGTTTAATACTGACCACTGACTCTCCACCTGGTTTAAAGGTTTGGCATGTCTGTGCACCCTCATGGTCAGCAGCTCCTCTGTATAGATCCTACTTTACCTCTGTGGCAAGCTCTCAGGGCACCTATAACGCAGCTGCCTTTTTTGCACCTTTAAAGCTAGTGGGCTTTGAACTGGAGGTGCTGACCCCGTGGTGCCACGTGGTGCTGGATGGCACTTGCAGAAGACTTTCTGGAGAAGACCTTTCCAATTTTTATAGCAGCTGAATAGCTTGGTAGCTCTAAGGAGCCAAGCCAAGGAAGCTCACATGGGAAGGCACTATCCATATTGCTTTGACATCTGTCAAGGCTTGGCTGGACTTGAGATTTGTTAAGTGGAATCGCACTGTATCATGTGCCAAGGATCGCCCTTAATGAAGTCCACGGTGAGGCTTTCCTGCCATGTTTTCAAAGCTTGCCAGGGCTGGGGGAGCTGCTGAGGGAAGCCATCAGACCCCGGCAGGGTAAAGCGTGCATCCTTTCCCGCAAGCCCTGGCTCATGAACATGTGTTTTTGGCAGTTGTTGGCAGGTGAGCACTCGCTAGGAGCTGCTGCGCCTTTCCCTGCCCCACTGTGGCCCATGCTGGAGTCAGCCCTTGTCCTCGAGGAGTTGGGCTTGCTCTGAGTGAGTGACCTTAATGTGTTAAGAGGGGCTGGGCTCCCCAGGGCCCCGAGCTGGCTGCCTCTGTGGAGAGATTAGATGGGCCTTGCTGCCAATTCCTGCCCGACCTCTAGGAGCTGTGCCAGCGGATTTGCTGGAATAAACTCCCAGCCGCTAACTCTTACATCCATGTGGACCCTCTGTGTATTTTTTAATATGAAACAAAATACTGAATCTTCCTGTTTACATGCCTCACAAAGTGGAGCATCCTCAGATACTGGCCCTTTCCTTTAGGGCCAGGCAGTGGTGGATTTACATGGTGTTCTTCAAAAATCTTCTAATCCCCCTCTCCCATCAAAACTTTAACCATCTTGCTGAAGGTGAGTGAAGTTTGGATGCTCTCCCTGCAGGAGAAGAGGATGCTTCTGGTGGATAGGCCAAAATGGCACAGGCATCCTGTCAGCAGTTGTTTCCTAGAGTAAACATGCACCAGCAAAACTCCTGCAATGAAGCGCCCAGCTTCTTACTGCTTTGGTTATGACTCTTGACCTGGCTGGGACACAACGTCCTACATGGAAAGAGTGGAGGAAGGCAGGAAGGACATGGATGCAGAGACGGGAGTCTGCCCTGAGGATGGCTACCGCCTGCATGCTCCTGGGGCAGCCCCAGCTTGGTATGAGGGGTGAGCAGAGGGGGAGTCCTGGTTCAGTGCAGGCAGCCTGTGGAGAAAACATCTCCTTGTTCACCTTTCTGTGGGTGGCCTGCTCCTTCCTTCCTGCTAAGTCCTTATTGCAGTTCATGTCTAGTGGGGAAGAAAGGAATCTTTCTTCATAGGGAGCCCTGGATTCAACCCAGGGCAGAGCATGGCCTGCCCAAAGATGAGTTTTCCTTGCCTCCCCTGGCTTTTCACCTTCCTCTTCCATTGGCTGTGGCAAGGTCCGCCACTTGGGCACTTTGATCGGGACCTGAGTGCTGGGAGCCAGCTTTCTACATCAAAGGCAAAGCTTCCCTTTGAAATCTCGGCTGCTGAAGGATGGTGAGTGCACGGGCTGCAGCACCTCAGGGCAAGGGACGGGAGAGTGATCCTTCCCGGGTTGAGTCAGGGAGCAGGCATGCTCAGATGAAGCTGGAGCAGCTGGCAGTCACCATGTGGCGTGAGCCAAGGCTGGGACATCCCTCGGCTCCGGTGGCTCTGCCTGGGGCAGGTGGCAGCAGCTGACAGGGGAAGCAGACGATGGGGTTTTCCTGGAAAGCTTTCTGTCCATTTGCTCTGCTGCTGGGGGAGAAGCAGCCTGGGTGAGAGTCTGGCCCAGTGGAGTGGCAGGACACTGGTATGGGCTTCTGTCCCTGCCTGTGGCTTTCCCCTTACTCTTTGTCTCCTTCCTATTAAGTGGATCCTGACACAAAGCACATAGCTCTGATCACAGAGGTGATATGCAGGAATCAAAAAAATCCATGCTAAACTGCTCCTTGCCCTCTCTGCCTCCTGTTCAGCATCTCCCTGGATGTCTTGGGCCAAATGTTGTTGTCTCTGTAGAGGGATTACACCTCCAGGGCGACGCTAATCCTCTGCAGCTGCTTTCTAGCATGGGGCGGGCGGCGCTGGAGGCGAGGGAAATATTTATTTTGAGTTTTGCCATTGGCCACTGCCCAGGAAAAATGAGTGACCGTACTGGGGACTTTGGCCACCTCTGCACACAGGGAGAGCTGATCTTCCTGCTGCGCTGGTGCCTGCGGGAGAGGGGTGATAGCTTCCCCTGGCAGGCTGCAGAATGGGACCACCCAGGCAAGATTTTATTTGGATGAGGGAGTGGCTGTGTGCTCTGAGAGCTACCCTGGGGTGTGATGGGGAAAGCCTCCGAGCCACTAGAGGTGAGAAGATGATGGATGCTAAGTTGTGCTGAAGCAGACCTGCAGACTGTCTGCTCCACCGTCACCTCGTGCATTGCCCCTGCAGCCCCAGAAATTACTTGCCTCCCTGTGAGACGAAGGGTCAGGCACCATGGGGAACGAAGCTGGTGGCTGCGGGGTGGGCGTGAGGGGAGGTGACGGGCATGAGGCGTACACGTGTGCCGAGCTCAGTGCAGCCGGCAAGTGCATCCCACCCACAGCAGGGCTGTGCTGGCACTGACCCCCTGGCCAGGCAGCACCTGGAGCCTTGCTCTCGCCTGCAGCATGCACAGGCAGCGGGTTCAACCCCTCCTAGGGCCCCATGGCTCTCCTCTCTGTCCCCAGCATCGTTTCCTCCGGCCTTGAGGCCGGCCAGTTGCTGCTCAGTGTGTCCCGGCCCCAGTTCTTCCTCTGCGCCGAGCCCGGCTTCCTCTCTGTTTTCTGAGTCTTCTCAGCGGTGCATAGGGGATCGTACCGGGGCTTGCAGAGGAAGAGGAGGTGGTGGGAGGGAGCACAGTTTCTCCTGTGATGGTGCCAAGCGGGCAGAGGGAGCCCCTGCCAGCCCTGGTCACCCCCATCACAGCGGCCACTCCTGCAGCAGGCTAGCTCAGCAGGCCCTGGAGGACACTGAGCTCCTGGGGTCTTTTCCAGGTCGGGCTTCTCCAGCCTGTTTTGGGGAAGCTGAGAGCTGCCTGGTGGGGGTGTATCCTGGCAGGGCTGCCTGGTGCCTGCCAGGGCCAGGCTGAGCAGGACTCGTGCTCCCTTGAGCCACCAAAAGCCCTGGCCTGTGCAGCAGGTACATCCCTGCCCTCCCCAGGGTCTTGCGTCTGTGGGTGGCCGGAGGCGAGCCAACCCCATTGCTGGTATGGAGGGCAAAGCAGCAGCCTCCAGCGAAGAGCCCAGGCCCTGCTGAAATGCTGGGCTTTGTCTCCGGCGGGGTCCCTCACTGCTGTCCATGAGTGTTTCCAGATGGCCCCGGGCTCCTGCCACCAGCTCCACTGCAGCATCCGGGGAAAAGCAGGAGGGGGGGTGGGAAGTGAAGTCTCAGCTCACCGAACATGGGCAGCCTGGGCCTCTGCTCCCAGCGCCACCGATTCCCCCTGAGGAATTGCTCCCAGATCCTGTCCCACCCTGAATCAGCAAGGAGCTCCCTCGCCTGCCGTGGCAGTGGTGCCCAGGGAAGGGGATGCCACGAGCATCTGGCCCTGGGCATCCTTGGCCGGCTCAGCTGGCTTTCCCTGTGAGCCAGGCATCTCTCCAGGTACCAGGCTTCAGGGTCCCCACTCCTGCTTCCCACCAAGCCCTCAGCACCCCTGGGAAAGAGGGGAAACACAGCTGCCGTGGGAAATAAATCTGTTGTCGGAAATGCATCTGCCGTGGGAAATGCATCTGCACCCGCCTCTGGAGCTGCCTTTGCGGGGGCAGGGAGCGGCAAATCCCAGCCATGCTTTCCTCCTGCGTTGCCTTTTGGTCAGGTTCATGCCTTTTGGTAGCTCCCAGTGCCTGTTTGGCCCCAGTTCAGGGCAGGCTGGGGTGCTGGGTGGCCCCATGGCAGGGCTCCCGGTCCAGCAGAGCTGTGGGTCCTCCCACGGCTCTGGGGAGGACCCCCACAAGCACAAATCTGGCCAGAATGGCAAAAACCGAATTGAAAGGAGTTAAAAGCCAAGGAATGTGACCCAGCACAGCCTGGCTGATGGAGGACTGGAGCCACTTGGAGACCTTTTTTCCCCCCCCAATTCTTCAGGGTTTTTCTGACCCCGATTTTGGCTTCTCGCTTGGCTGCAGTGATGTGCTGAGTCTGAGCCAAGCGTGTTTCCCAGGGAATCAGCTAATGGCTGGGAATCACTGCCCAGTGTGGGCAAGGATGGAGGGGAGGGTGACCCAGGCCATGGGATTCCCCCCACAGTGCCAGCAGCCCCGGGAAAGCAGGGCAAGAGCCAGCATCGGTCCTTCCCTTTTAAAGTAATTAGTGGCTGATGAGTGGTGCTGCAGTGCGGGGTAATTTAGTGCTGGGAAGTGGCTGCAGCTGAGTCTTGGGCACTGAGCCAGCGGCTCTGGGTCCTGGGAGGGGGAAGGATGGGGGGGTGGGACACAAAGGCTTCACCCCTACCCATGAAGGGGGGGTTCCCTCCTGCAAGGGCTGGCAGGGTGGGGACAAGGGCAGAGGGACAGCTGGAGCCCCAAGGAGGGGGGAGCAGGTCGGGGATGGGTTAATGCTCCCTGCACCAAGCCCTGTGTCAGAGCTGCCAGCCCCGTGGGGAAAGAGGCAGGGCATGGGTGCTGTCTGGGTACTGGTCTCATGAGTCCAGTCCCATAGGGAGACCCCCCCCCCAACTCCATAGGGTCATCCCCACAGGGATGGGCCAGACCCACACAACCCCCCGCCTGGTGCGGCCTGCCTCCCCACCAGTGTATTAACTGTGCCAGGCCTCTGCCACCCGCCTCGAGGCTGCCCCTGCGGCTCCAGAGCAAACCCAGCCCCTGCTCGCCACCCTGGTGGTGCCTTTGCAGGAAAGGCAGGGAAGCTGCTATCGCAATCGCCGCCGCATGCTGCGTCTGCCGCCTGCTGTGGTTTGGTTTTCCTTCCCATTAAAGGCTGAGCAACATTTTTCCCTGGATAAAGCCAATTTCCTACCCCCCCCAGGTCTAATCTTTCCCACTCCCACAATTATTTCTCCCTGATCTCTGCAGCGGTTGTGACTCCTCCTGCTTTCCTCTGCCAAGACAGCAGCGGTGAGACAGGATACGGACACCCCCTTCCCCCCAGGAAACACGCCAGGGCCGTGTGGGGATAGGGAGCCGAAGCACCCGGTAAACCGGCTGCAGGAGGGACCACGCACCGTCCCCCGGCTGCCGCAGCCGACGGCCCCTGGCCGGGAAGGGAGGTGGCCGCCCAGGGCTAGAGTGCAGTGTCGGCCGGGGAAGAACAAGGCGCACTGTGTTCCTGGCAAGGCCATCGCCGCTGCCGTGGGAGCTGGTGAAAGGCAGCTCTGTCCGCTGCCGGCGGGGTGGGAGCTGGGCTGCTTTTGCTGACCCCCCCCCCCCCCCCCCCCAAAAATGGTAGCCCCAGGGCAGGGGCTGCTGCACGGACATCGCCAGCCATGCTAGCCCCTGCCCCACATCCCCTGGCAGAGCACCCAGGCCCCGTGGCTGCCAGACAGGTGGCACCCCCCGCCAACCCTCCATTACCACAAAATCTGCCAAACCTCGTGCGGGGGAGCCCGTGCGCCTCCTGCCCCCATCCCGCAGCAGAAAGGATGGCACCACGGCTCTCCACGCACCCGACCCGTTTAATACATGTACAAGGCGGCCATGCCCACTGCCCTGCCCCTGGGACCATGTGTCCCCACGACTTCGCCCCACGGTGGCAGCAGGCTCCGGGCTGAGCTGAGCCCATGGCAGGGATGCAAAGGTGGTGTCTCTCCTCCTCATGCTATCTTCAGGCACCACATCCCTGTACCCCCACAGTTCAACACGATACACAGCTGTGAGCTCGGCCCTCCTTTCCTCTCACGCTTCCCTGCCGTTGCAGGTGGCAGCAGCTGAGACCTGCCAGCTCGTAGCACTTGTGAGCAGCCCCCAACCCGCTCAGCAGGCCACGCGGCACAGGCACAGCCGCAGCAGGTACACGCGGGAGGAAGGGACCCTACTGGGACCCCTTGGCAGAGATGGGTGCAACATGATGGGTGGTAACCTGAGGGTCACGGCCGGGGAGGGGGGATGACGGACGACACAGTCACCAGGGAGCAGGCAAGACCTGGATGCCCTCCAGCCCCGCCGTGACTATTGCCTGGTCCCAGCCCAGCTGCTCTGGAGGGGCTGGGGGGGGGGTGGGCATCCCCCCCTGTTCTGAGGCTGGAGCCATCAAGCAACACTGGGGCAGAGGGGCTGAGGCCATGGGGAGGGGCAAGGGGAGGGGGAGGTCAGGTCCATCATTAGCACCATGGTGGTGGGGGCGGTTTGGGGAGGGAGCCAGGGTCAGACCCACTCCTGCAAGGAGCGCTTGCAGTACAAGAGCATTCGGGGCGTGCCCTTCCTCTGCATCTGGACGATGACATAGATGAGGCCGAGGATGCAGAGCAGCAGCACCAGCAGCACCAGCACCATGACGACACTCATGGTGCGTGTGTACTCGTCGATCTGCACCACCACGTCCACGTCCCCGCCCGGCTGGCGGCCACCCTCGCTGTAATCCTCCTCGTCTTCCTCCTCTTCCTCCTCGTCTTCCTCCTCCTTGCCTTCGGTTCGCCCGTCCCCATTGGGGTTGAAGGGGGGTCGGTCCCCATCAGGCCAGCGAGGATGAGGGTCTGGGACCAGCTCCGTGTGACAGCCCATGAAGTCCCGTAGGATGGATTTGGGATAACCTGGCTCGGTCTTGAGCCGCTCGTTGTCAAATTTCCAGTACTTTGTGCCTCTGTAGAAGTAGGTGGAGGCTGGGGGGGGGGAGGAAGATGGAGGTGAGGGGTAAGTGGGCAGGCACAGGACATTCCTGCGGATGCCCAGGACAGCAGGTTTTGCTCTGGGACCGGTGAAACCCTTCAGAAAGGGCTTCACTGCTGACTCCCAGGCATCCTCCCGGCCTCCATCCCGCATGGCCAGGCTACCAGAGGGGTGACCCCATCCCCTCTGGTCCCACCCCTGCTGCCCACCCTTCTTCTCCTCCTCTACTTACAGGCATCCGGGCTGAGGAAGGCACCCTTGGGTGAGGGAGGGATGCCCACCCAGACAGAGATGGGTTTTGGGTACCCAGGGTCCACCGAGCGGGTGTCCTCGTTAAAGCGCCAGTATCTGGAGGAGGGAGGCAGTGAGCAGGCGAGGAGCAAGGGGGGGCTCCACCACCCGCCATGCCCACCCCTGCCAGGGGCCAGGAGGTGGCAGAGCAGGGAGAAGGACCCCACAGCCACTCACCTGTCCCCACGGAAGAAGAAGGTGTGCCCCGTGGGTTCCCACCAGATGGCTGCGTCGATGCTGTCGTAGGGGATGCCCTGTCCGTAGGTGACCAGGGGCTGCGGGTACCCAGGCTCCAGGTTGGCTTCTCGGAAGAGCCAGTACCGGTCACCTGGAGGGGGAGGGGATGGAGAAGGGGGGGTGAGCCGGCAATGCCCACTGCTGTGGCAGGGACACATGTGGACAGTGACGGGGATGCGATGCCTGTCCCTTTGGGATCAGGCAGCAGATCTGGCTGGGGAGGGGGATCAGGATGCGATGAAGCCAACCAGTTTTCAGCAGCCTGGGAGGGGGCACTGGGGGCCCCCCTCCACCTCAGCCCTCCCACCCAGATTCCCTGCTCACCTTTAAAGAAGACGAACCTCCCATCATGTCTCTCATAGGCGGCATCGATGTCCCCGGGGAGGCCCCGCCAGAAGTGCCCAATGGGCATGGGGTAGTTGTCCAGCACCCGGTTGTGCCGGACCCTCCAGAACCACCGGCCCTGGTGGGAAACGGGGTGTTGACAGAGGACAGGGGGATGCAGGGACACAGTCCCAGTGCCAGGCATCTCGCCAGGGTGTCCTCCCACCCAGGGACCCACCACATCCCCAGGGAAGGGGCAGGAGGGGGTCCCAGCTGGTACCTTGAACACAAACATCTCCCCACGCAGCACCGCCACTGTGTCGAAGTTCCCATCACAGATGTTGGGGCCATACTGATCAGGTCGGTCTGGGCTGCCAGGTTTGGGGGGCCGCTCCGGTTTCCCTGGGGGGGGCGGTTTAGGGGGTCTCTGGTCTGGCCTGCCAGGTCTCCGGGGTGTCATGGTGGGCAAAGGCTTGGTGGGCTGAGGGTGCCCGTCCGCGGTACCTGGATCGGGTGGGCGAGAGAAGGCATGGGGTAATGCAGACCAGCAGCACCCGTGCCTCAGTTTCCCCAGGCACATGCCACAGATCCCACCTCTGGGCTGATCCCCCACCCAGCTCCTCACCGTACAGCTGCTGGATGCCCTTGAGGTCATCCTCAGGCAACTGGAAGTTCTCCGTGTCCATCCACTGGTAGAAGGGGGCCATGATAGCGCTGGGGTTGCTGGAGTGCTCCAAGCCCAGTGAGTGCCCCAGCTCGTGCACGGCCACCAAGAAAAGGTTGTTCCCTGCAGGGAAAGGCACCGTCAGCAAGACGGGGTGGAGGACACGACGCATGGGGTGGGTCCTTGGCCCCAACACCCTGCGATGAGAGTGCTCTGCTGGGAGCTGCCTGCATCACCCATGGTGGAGCTGCTCTTCCTGCCACTCCTGCCCACACCAGCACATCCCCCGCCATCAAACCCAAGGGGCCACCAGGCTCCTCTGATTGTCTTCACCACCTCCTTAGCCCTCAACTCACCAGACACATCTGTGTTCTCCAGCGTCCAGGGCTCATCTGAATCGAAATGCGTGTCCCCCCCCATGCCAGGACCGGGAAAATAGGCGTGAGCCAAAAACCCCCCGACGCCGTCGAAGGGGGAGCTGTCTCCGTGGAAGCCGGAGGCAAAGAGCACCATGATGTCGGCCTCCTTCTTCCGCTTCTGCCGGATGTCCTCGTAGGGCACCTCCCGGAAAACCAGCGGCGTGGCTTGCTCCCACACCCGGAAGGCTCGGCGGACGGCCTCGTACGAGTGGTACCGACCCAGCTTCTCCGTGTAGTTTTGGATGCTGGGGGTACAGAGGTCACTGGGGACGGCCCGGGACAGCGCTTGCTCCCCGAGGGGGTCCATGGCTCTCCATGGGCTGGGGGCGGGCGGGAAGCCCCAGAGACGTTGGGTACCTGAAGGTGAGATGGCTCTGGCTCCAGCGTCGCCCCGTCAGCGCGTACCGCTTCCGCCGCATGTTGGACTTCATCCGTGCCCCAAACTGGTCCGGGACCCCGCAGGGCCATGTTTCCTCCCCCGACCGGGGGGGGGGGGGGGCATCGAGCCAGAGCTCAGCCCACCGTGGCCAAGGTCCCCAAGGGGTTACAGCAGCCACAGCTGGCGAGGGAGCTCTCCTGGCTGCAGGGGTGTAGCCCCCAAAAGGGGAGATGCAGCTCCCATGGGAGACAGCACTCACAATTCCAGGTGCAGGCAGAGCTCCGGGGCTGGCGGGCAAAGCCAAAGAGCCCGGGAGCGGAGCTGCCTCCTGCTAGAGCAAGAGGACATGGAGAAACTCACGCCTTGGTCTCCTCATCCAGGACGCCGGTGACGGTGATGCCGTAAAACTTCTGCATCTCGGCGAGGGCCAAGGAGAAGGTCTGAGCCGAGCGCATGGTGGACATCTGCCGGCTGGGCTGCGGCAGGTAGCCGTAGAGCCGCAGCCATGCCTGCGCCGGGGAGAGCCAAGCGTGAGGCCGCGGCGGGGAACGGCCCGATGGGGGGACCTGGAGCTCCCTGGGGAGACCCCGGCGAGGCAGGATCCGGCCCACCACCCGCTGCCGCCCCAGGCCGATCCCCCCTCACGGGGCGTCCATGCCAGCTTCCCGGGGCAAATGCCGCACCCAAGCAGGCAGGGCAGGCAGCACGGGCAAGCTGGAGCACGCAGGCAGCGGTTGGGGGGGCAGGGAACAGAGCCCCAGTCCTTCCCCACAGCGTGGAGGGGGGGGGGAACAAAACCTCCGATTTGAGGGGGCTGTCGGTCACCCTGACCCCGAAGAGAAGGCAGCTGGCAGGGGGCCAGCCTGCCCGCAGGCTGCCTGTCTCCCTGTCCTCCTCCGGAGGTGTCCCTCAGGAGCTGCAGACAGACGTGGGGCCAGGCCCCCCCCCCACCAGGGCCCCCCCGCCCCGGCCTCCACCCACAAAGGGGCTTCTGTCCTTCGGGGCCGGCAGCCCCCCGGGGGGCGGGACCGGGGCCCCCGGAGAGGGGCAGCGGGCAGGAGGGGAGCCTGGGGTGTGCCGGGTCTCTTCCTTCCTGCAGCAGCCTCCACCTCCCCTTGTCCTTTTTAATTACTTTTTATTTTTCTTTTTATTATTACTCTTCATTTTTCTCTTTTTTTTTCCTTTTTTTATTTTTCTCCTTTTAATTTTCATTTTCTAACTGTGGGGCTTTTTTTTTTCCTTTTAATTTTTAAAACTTTTTGCTTTTTTCTAAGTTCCTTTTTTCTTTTTTCTTTTTCATTTTCCAATTTTTAAAAAAAATGGTTTAACGTTTAATGTTTTCATTTTGAAACATTTTTAATCTTTTATTGATTTTTTTTACACCCCCCTCCCAGGGCAGGGTGATGGAGCAGGACTTTATCAAAGGCCCTTTCCCCCCCCTCCTCCTCCCGCCGCGGCCTCGCGTGGGCACAAAGCTCTTCCTCTCCCCCGCCGGCTGCTGCCCGCCGCCCCGGGGGGCGACCCGGAACCACCCCCCCGCCTCCCCTCCCTGCCTGCACCCTGCCTGCACCTGCG
>NW_010972528.1:200886-206413 GCF_000737465.1 Haliaeetus leucocephalus
CGCCACCTGCCCGCTCGCACCCGCCATTTCGGGCTGCGCCGGCAGCCGCCCCTCCCCGGACTTTGTCCCCGCGGCCCTGCCGCCGAGGCCGGGTCCGTCCCCCAGCCCCGAAGCCGGGAGCGGGGTCCCCGACGCCCACCGGAGTTACGCAACGGGGCGATGTGCCAAGGCGGGCCCCGCCGGGGCGGGAGCGGGGCCGCTGGTTGAGCATTAACCTGACACTGCTGGGCTCGGACCGCGGAGAAACCGGTCGTGCCGGAGCCAGTTTCACTGGAAGTCCCCGGGGTCTAAATATATCTTTGTTTTTCCTTCCCCAAAAGAAAACTCCGGGTGTAATCGCGTGCCTTGTCAGGCAGATCCCCATCCCAGAAACTAAGTGGCCATACAGACTTAACCGAATTTTGTTAAGGATTTTGAAAACCGGCTATCGTACAGCTGCTGGCACCTGTGCCGAGGTGCTCCCACGGCCACGAAGCCCCAGGGCTCTCATGTGCGAGGACCGGCAGCGCGGCACCAAGCTCACAGAAGCGCTTGCAGGCATCGCCTCATCTGAAGTCTGTGGGAGCTGGGCATGTCTGAAAGGGAACGGCTGAAATATACCACAGAAACAGTTTTATGACACGAGGAGACAGATTTTTACTGCTCAGAAGTCCCGGAGTCTTTCATCAGACCGACATGGAATGAAAGATTCAGGGCAGCACATCGGCATCCTTCAGCTACATGAGAGGCTGCAGCCGACCTCCTCGCAGGAACAAAAGGATTAAAAAGGAGCTTCGCCCAAGGGACCAAGTCCAGCCTGCCATCCCCAGGGTCATCACAGCACCGGGGGTGCTGGTCCCACAGGGAGAAAGTGTGGAGCCTGGGCAGGAGCTGCCACCCCTTGACTCCCCCGCGGGCACTGCCCTTCCAGCTCAGGCAAAAGCTGACACTGCCCTCTCTTGGGCTCGCCCACACATGGCAGCAAGCTTCCCAGGAGAAGCAGCCCACCAAGAACGTCCTGGGCTTATGGCACCCACAGTCTTAAACCGAAGCTCTTCTTTTAGACCCAGCCTGGAGCGCTGGAACACGAGGGGTTTCCAACCTCTCCCCTCCAGATTTCCTCTTTTGCTGTTTGGCAAAAGGATCAGATACTGAAATTTCTCTACAGAGGCAGCATCAGTGTGAGAGGGACGCGGAACATGACCCAGGAACTTGTCCGAGCTGGCTTACAGTAGGGAGATGCTCTGGCAAGACAGTCCAGCTCCATGTTCTTGTCTCTTGCTACTCAAAGCATGCTCGGAACCTCCTGACAATCAGGCAGTGCTATTTCCAACCGTGCAAGACACTCTCCCTTTAGCAACAGCTTCCCACGCTACCTTCTTCCTCCTTCCAATAAGGCAACTATGGCTTTTATAGAAATTTTTTTTCTTCTTTTTAAAAAAAAAAATAAAAATCAGCAAAATTAGCCACCGTGGGATGGCTGGAACCGCTGGTGCTGACTGCAGCACATACAGCAGCAAGGATGAAATCTGCTACAAACACGCATTTCTTCAGCCAGCAACTCAAACTTGGATGTAGCCCTACTTGAGGCTACAAACACCCCAGAGATGCTGAGCAGGCAAGAAGAGCGTGGGAGGTGCGTGACAGCCCATGCTACTCAGAGCTGTGCTGGAGAACGGTCCTTGGTTGAACATCAGGCTCTTCAAGGCTCGGAAATGCACAGCCCCGCCAGCCCCTACCTCAAGGGGAAGGAGAAGTACTTGTTCCCCGACTTGCAGCGGATTTCCTCCCATTGGACACGCAGCAGGAGTGCCGAGTCCTCAAACCCGTCCACGATGTCCTGGAAAACAGATGCAGGTGTCAGTAGCAGGAGGGTGGATCTGCCAGAGGATGGGGTCAGCAGCTCCCTCTCTGAACCAAGTCAGAGACAAGGCCATTTGTGGCTGGAAGCCTCTGACTTCCCTCTGGAGGGTGATTTAGCTCACACTCCCCCCAAAAGCTTCTCTTCTTTCAAGCCAGTGAAGATCGTCTTGCTCAGTGAAGAGAATTTCCCACTCTCTGCCCTCAGCATGGAGATGTGGCTGGACACCAGCTCTGCTCTTCCCCTGCTCTCCACACTGTGTGGGGACGCACCTGGAGCTCCCGCAGACACTGCCCTTCCAGTCTGCCGGACAGGTCCCCGACACACCAGGCCAAGCTGATATGGAACGATGGGTCCTGAAGACAAAACAGGGATCAGATTGTGAGGGCTAAGGGAGGCTTTGCTCAATGCACGGAGCTGCAGTGGGAGATCTGGTGTGATGCTGCCCTGCCTGGGATTGCAGAGGCGGGAGGATCCCAAAGCTGAAAGCCCCCTCTGCCAGCTCAACAGTTGCAGAGCTGATATGGACAGTGCTAGAGGCGAGATGAGTCCTGGGCTCCCCACCCCAGCCTTTTTGGACACCAGTGGGCAAGGCTGCTTAGTTCCCAGCCTCTCTGCGGTCAACTCTGCAGAAGCTTTTCCAACTGCACAGAGAACCTCTCATGGACCATCCTGCAGCAGGTAGGTGGGTCACTTCTGAATAACCCACAAGAGCCCCCTGCTCAGCTCTAGAGACAGAGAAATCAGGGTTTGGCCCTTCAAAATCCAAAACCTGTCCCCAAAGCTAGTACCAAGCAAAGAGGCTGGACTGATACCCCAGGAAACTGCCCAAGGAAGAGGCACAAGCATTGCCCTCAGTCCCACAGCACTCACCCTAAGCCCATTCAATCCTAGGACAACCCTGCTTCCACGCTCAGCAGGGCAGTGACCATGATGTATGCTCTGGCCCTTTCCCCTGGAAACCTGATTCTAGAGAGGCCATCAGATAGTTAACATCCTTACTCTCCTGCACAGGACGCAATACAGAAGTCAGACTTGTGCTAGGCCCATTCTCAGCAGGATCGTGTTCAAGGTGTTAAGTATGAACATCACCAACCAGCCCAGAGAAGACCATTTCAGAGGCTAACCTCCCTGCTCCTGTTTATTTGGGGTGAACATTTCAAGGACCTCTAGCAGGGAACCAGCTAGCATGTCTGGACTGGCAGGGAATCAAGTGGGAGATGCCTCACCTTGTAGAACGTGGGAAGGTCAAATTCCTCCAGAACTCTGTCCACCTCTGAGACCAGCTCCAGCAGCTGGAAATGCCCAGCAGAGACCTCCAAGCCAATAAAGGTCCTAAAGAAAAAGAGAGACAGCAAGCATCCTTTCATGCCACAGAATGCGCAGCCATAAGCATACTTAGCCCTGCATTTCTACGGGGCAAATTCCCTACCCCCAACAAAAGATAACTTGAGGAATGCCAGGTTTAAGCATTCAAGGACACTGACCATATTCTGAAGAAAAACAGAAATAAAGACGTGGTAGCAGGGAGAAGCAGGACTGGATGATACACCATGTAGATTTACTAGATTAACTCAGCACCTTTTGGGACATGAAAACTCATTCTCCTGGCAGAGGATGCACCCGATGGGTATTTCGGCAGAGCACCATGCCCGTGGAGGAGCTGCATTCAAAAAGCGGAAGTTGCCAGAGGGGTTTTACGGTAGGAGAGGAAGCAGGGAACGGGAAGTACCAAGCTGGAGAGACGTGACAAAAAGCTACCTCCTCAAGGACTGTCTGGATGATGCTTTCTAGACTCCAGGAGGGGAGGGGAAGAGCAAGTCTCACCCAGGATCCGCTTCATCCTGCCCATGACTCTCATGGGCTATCATTCCTGCTACATTCAGCGGCTCTTCACAATTTTAATCGCCTCTGCTTTGACATTTAAACTACTTAATTCCATTCAGTTGGAATCAGGCTTCTGAGCTGACACCCGGGAATATTAGCACCATCCGAGCTATTTCTCTCCAGCTCTTGGAAGACCTGCACTGCAATTTCACAACCAGCACTACTGCCAAAAGAGGTGGCCCCCAGCTCTGCTCGCCCCAGGCTGCTTAGGCTGGCACGAGGGTTTGCAAAACCACAGAACAAACTAGATGGGAGATTGCAGCGAATGCAGCTGCCTCCTTTAGCTGCTGTGCAACCACAGCATGAACCTAACCCAAGCAGAAAGGCCTGCCTCAGGTCATGTTGTGAACAGATCTCTTTCCTTCAGAAGACTGAAATCCTGCAGCCTGAGGTTCACCCACCATGAATGAGATGAATGGCTTGCAGAGAATTAGCGCTGAAGCTAAAAATTTGTGCAAGCGGTTGGGGAAAGGTATGAAACCTCTGGAGACACGGTGATTGCGTACTGCCCCATTGCATGGCTCAGCCTGGTGACCGTGGGACAGGCAGGGATGCTTCCCATCCACCCAGCACCTTGCCCAGCCTTCTCCTCCAGCAGGCAGGCTGCTCTGCTGCTCACTCACCTGGTTTTGTTCTGGTTGGTGTAAACCTTCACTTGGTCAGCCACGCAGAAGAACCTGAAATAAGAAAGATCCTATTTCAGCTGGTAGGAAAATAAAGAAAAGAAAAAAGCAGAAGACAGAGAGGGGACAGGATTTCTACAGAGCTGTGGAAAGATAAAGGCAAATGTGTGCCGCAGTCGGACCGAATCAGAGCAACCAGAACCTTTCTGGGCTCAGGTTCATCCGTTCCCTCCTGGTTTTCAGCCCTCTGAAGCCCAGACAGCGACAGAAGCCCTGAGGCAGCTGATGCTCAGCGGGCACCTGAGCCAGATGTAAGCAATGAAACCATCCGTGGTTCAGAGGATGGCACAGCTCTGGCCTGGTCCTTGAAAGCCGAGACCTGACTTGTCCGGTGCCAGATCCGGAGGCAGAAAGGAAAACCCCCAGGGCTTTACTGGTGCAGCAGCAGCTGCCAGAGACAGCTTAGGGTGCGGACGCTGGTGAAAGGCAGACCCTGAGGGAGCGGGAAGGGTGTGAGGAGCACTCTCCCGAGGCTCCACCATCCCTACCTGTGGAAGGAGGCCAGGCGCTCCTTGAGGGAGCGGACGAAGGGCTCTATCCAGTGGTAGCGCAGCACCACGCACTGCGAGAGGCTGAGGTGGAACTCCTCCATGGCAGCCAGCGAGGAGACGTAGGTGCGAGCGCGGGAGACCAACAGCTCCAGCAGCTCCAGGAATTCCTCCTGGACTCTGTCTGCGAGGCAGCGCGGTCAGAGCCGGGTCCTTCCCCGGAGCACGGGCCGCGGATGCCCACCGGGGACAGGCGGCTCCCCCAGGGGTCCCGTCCCCGCCGAGCACCGGCTGGCCCTGGGGGCTCGTCGGGCCTCACCCGGCTGGGCTCCGTCCCGCCCTCCCCTCCCGGTCCCGTCCCGCCGTGGCCGGGCCGCGGTTACTTACAGGGCAGGTAGACGTGGGTGGCCCAGCTGCCCCGCTCGTGGGGGAAGCCGCGGACGCGGCCGCCGTGCCGGGAGCTGTCGTCGCTAACGGCCTCCCCCGGCTCCGGATCGCCCGGCAGGCCGGCGGGGACGGGCAGGCGGGGGCGGCCGGCACTGCGAGGACCGGAGAGGAGGATGAGGAGGATGAAGGCCGCGCGTTCCTCACCCAGCCCTGGTCGCTCCCGCCGCCGCCGCCGCCCCCCC
>NW_010972528.1:206423-264590 GCF_000737465.1 Haliaeetus leucocephalus
CCCCGCGCCCCGCGGCCCCGCCGCGCCTCTCCCTGAGGCGGCCTCGGCCCGGCTGTGGGAGGCCCGGACGGCGGGGAGGCGGGAGTCGGACCGGACCATGCCGGAGCGGGCCGTGCCGCGGGCCGCTTCTCCAGTTTGAAAGTACCTCTGCTTTCCCGTCTTCTCTCCTTAAATGGTTGTCGCTTCCCACCTCCCACGGAGGGATGAGTTAGGCTCGGAGCTGGCGCCGACTCGGGTACCCGTGCAGAGCCCTCGGTAAGCCAAGGTTGGTATTTCTTATTCTTCCCTGCTGGGGGGACGCGAGCTTCCCCTCCCTGTTAGGCCGGATCGTCTGGGATGCCCTCGCCGTTGGGTTGCTCCTGCCACGGTTAACGTTGCCTGGGGTGGCGGCTGGGCTGTGCTGAAGTTTTGTATCCTGTCGAGCCTAGGTGCTAGGTATCGTAACTGCGAGCCCTCCCTTCGTGTCGATGGTCAAGGTGAGCTATGTAGGAGAAAGAGGAGATCCTGCGTACCAGCAGGGCTGCGGTGGGGGCCTTTGGGCGTTTTACTGCCCCAAATTGTGCCGGCGGACAAAGTAACGCAGTGTCCCTGTAGGCAGAAGTGCAGTCTGGTGGTCCCCAAGCTGTGGTGCACAATCTGGTTTCAGCTGAATGCTGGAGGAGGTGGGGACCCTGGGGAGTGGGTTCCTCTGATGCTCCTTATTGCTTAGTTTTAAATACAACAAACACCTTCCTGGAAGACCAAGGTTTTACTTGCCCTGGGTGAGGGCAGGTGGTTTGATGCAGAAACGGGTGTGCTCTTACGGGGGTGGGGTTCCTTGCCCAGGAGTGCTAGCTGCTGCTTCTTCCCAAGGCCTGGACACTTCCTCTCTCTTGAGGTGTGTTGACGTTGCTGCTATCTGCTGCTCACTGGTGGGTTTTACTCTTCTCTATGTTGATAGCAGGTTTTATTGGACATCTCTAGAAAGACTGGAACCTTTCAGTGAGCAAAACCTCTGTGATGCCCTATAGCAAGGCCAGGCAGCACCTCCAGTGTGTGTTGTTTGGCTCCAGTGTACTTTTATTCCATGGTTTGGTAGGAGGTTCAGCTGAGCCATTGCTTTAACGCTTCTTTTATCTTCACAGAGAGTGCTGTGCACGATACCTGTGGGTTCTGTGTTTTGTCTGTGGATAGGATAACGTTGAGGGCAAACCTTCCCCTGAGCTCTCTGGCTCTTTCTAGTCTACAAGTGCTGCCCGGAGAGGGGGAGATCTCTTAACATACATCCCTTGGGTAACGCGCCCGATACCTGAGCGGCAGGAGGAGCAGAACTGCTTCACAGGGGTGTTTCAGCTAGGGTGGGATCAGGTTGGGATTTGCCTTGATATCTGTAAACTCTAACCCAGTAGCTTCTTGATTGCACAGCATTTGGCGTACTTCAGCCCATGCAGAGACCCCGATGTTCTCAGTCAGTGCCCCCAGCGGGGCTGAGAGATCCAGCAGCTGACAGCCTACGGGGTAATGGCTGAGCTGGTTGGGACCTGGGCAGTTGTGTTGCCTCTCATGAGAGCGTGCCACTCAAACACGTGCCTGGCTGTGGCTGAGCAGAGCCCAACACTTTCTTGCCTGAGCATACCTTGTCCCAGGCCCTTCATGCAACAGCAAGGGGGGCTCCGCTTCTGATTAGCTCCCCCACGCTGGCTTCCTGGTAGCTTTGCAGGGACGCAGGAGAGTTTTCAAAGTGAGCTGTGGGGGGGAGGTTGGGTAGAGACTTGCCCTTCTTTTCTCCGAGACCTGACACGAGCTGTCTTCTTCCTTGCAGAGCAAGCTGCTCCCTGGGCTGCTTCCCTCGCCCTTCCCAAATGCAAGCACATTGCAGCCATCACGGAGAAGGGCCTCCTCTTGTCTTCAAGGCACTTGCTTCTGCCTCCTGTTCTTTGTCCAAAATAGAAAAAGCCAAACCAAATCAGTCCACAAAGAACTTGTGCTGATCTAAGGAGGAGGCTCTGGAGTCCCAGTCACCTCTTTGCTTCCCAAGATCCTGGCTGTGGGCTGGATTTTCTGTCCTCGACTTCAGGGGATCAGCTACGGGGAATCAGGAACTTGGATACTTTTGATTTTTGTTTTTACTTGAACCCTTTCAACTGAGAAGCTGAAGCTGTCACTGCTAAAATCCCGGTTTTTTTTCCCAAGCATGTCAGAAAGCTGGCAGCAGCAACAGCAGCAACCACAGCAGCCGCCGCCACCGCAGCAGCACCACGCTGGGGCAGCCGCCCTCCCAGAGCACTCCATCCCGCCCAGCACTGCTGACAACCCCTTGGGCTGTGCTGTCTACGGCATCCTGCTCCAGCCGGACCCCGGTCTGCAGCACCACCAGCACGCCCCCATCCAGGCTGGAGAGCCGTCCCACAAATGTGGTGTGTGTGGCCACGACCTCGCTCACCTCTCCAACCCCCATGAGCACCAGTGCTTGCCAGGCCATGACCGCTCTTTCCAGTGTACCCAGTGCCTGAAGATCTTCCACCAGGCCACCGACCTCCTCGAACACCAGTGCATCCAGGTGGAGCAGAAGCCCTTTGTGTGCGGCGTCTGCAAGATGGGCTTCTCCCTCCTGACCTCGCTGGCGCAGCACCACAATGTCCACAATGGCAACGCCATGAAGTGCTCTATCTGTGAAAAGACCTACAAGCCTCCCGAGGCAGAGCATTCGCAGCCTCTCGACCCCTCGGAGAAGCCCTACAGCTGCTCCATCTGTCAGAAAACCTTCAAGCACCTCTCGGAGCTGTCCCGGCACGAGCGCATCCACACGGGTGAGAAGCCGTACAAGTGCACGCTGTGTGACAAGAGCTTCAGCCAGTCGTCCCACCTGGTGCACCACAAACGGACGCACAGCTCGGAGCGGCCCTACAAATGCACCGTGTGCGAGAAGACCTTCAAGCACCGCTCCCACCTGGTGCGCCACATGTATGCGCACTCAGGGGAGCACCTCTTCAAGTGCAACGTCTGCGAGCTGCACTTCAAGGAGTCGTCGGAGCTGCTGCAGCACCCCTGCACACCCAGCGGGGAACGGCCCTTCCGCTGCGGCGAGTGCCAGAAGGCCTTCAAGCGCCCCTCGGACCTGCGGCAGCATGAGCGCACGCACAGCGAGGAGCGGCCCTTCAAGTGTGACCTCTGCCAGATGAGCTTCAAGCAGCAGTACGCGCTCATGCGCCATCGCCGCACGCACAAGGCCGAGGAGCCCTTCAAGTGCAACCTGTGCGAGAAGGGCTTCGTGCAGCCCTCGCACTTGGTGTACCACCAGCACGTGCACGGCATAGAAAACCTCTTCAAATGCAACGTGTGCCAGAAAGGCTTCAACCAATCCTCAGAGCTGCTGCGGCACAAGTGCGTGCAGAACGCGGAGCGGCCCTTCAAGTGCGCGGTGTGCAACAAGTCCTACAAGCGGGCCTCGGCTCTGCAGAAGCACCAGCTGGCCCACTGTGCCGAGAAGCCGCTCAAGTGCACGCTCTGCGAAAGACGTTTCTTCTCCTCCTCCGAGTTCGTGCAGCACCGCTGCGACCCGGCCCGCGAGAAGCCCCTCAAGTGCCCCGACTGTGAAAAGCGGTTCAAGTACGCCTCGGACCTGCAGCGCCACCGGCGCGTGCACACGGGCGAGAAGCCCTACAAGTGCCCCTCCTGTGAGAAGGCCTTCAAGCAGCGCGAGCACCTCAACAAGCACCACAGCGTGCATGCCCGGGAGCAGCAGTACAAGTGCATGTGGTGCGGGGAACGGTTCCTAGACTTGGGCCTGCTGCAGGAGCACAGCGTCCAGCACACGGCCGAGGGCGCCTACCAGGTGGCTGCCTGCTTGCCGTGAGCCTCCCGCCTCGGCGGCTTTCAGCTTGCATGTGACGCTCTTGAGCCTCAGCCTCCCCTTCCCTCTCCTCGGTTGTAGACGGCCGCCAGGGAGTTTGGGGGAAAGGGGAGGTATGGTGGGCGGGCAGGTAAACTTTCCTCTGGCCTCTGTGGTTGATACGCCGCCTGTATCGCAGGGCCAGCAGACGACGTGAAAAGCTCGACGGGGTGGAGAGGAAAGGAGGGAAGTGGGGAGAGGAAACAATGCCTGTAGTTGCCTGGTGTCCCCTGGACTGTAGTTCGTGGTGTACCTGCAGTTCCAGTGCTGGGAGCTCAGCTGTCTGCTGTGGGCACCAGCCCTTCGCGTGCAGCCTTTTTCCCCTGCCCTGCCTGGCGGGGTCAGTGGGGAGGGCTGGGTAACTCTCCTCCTCCTGGAGACGACTTGGGAGCAAGGCAGGGCCAGCCCCCCCTTCTTGTGGGGTGCGCTGCTTGGTGAGGAAGTAGCAGGTTTCTGCTGCTGGGATCTCCCACCTTTCTTGGTCCAAGCTCAGCTGAAAGGACCATTTCAGATCATTAGCGTTGATTGACTGCCCCAAACTCCACTGCTCTCCCTCTTTCTAGAGTGTAGAAAGGGAAAAGCCATGGGGCTGCACAGCTCCAAAAAGCACTTTGACATTGCTGCTTTTGCAGTCGCTGTCTGTCACACTCTGCAAGGGTTCTGAGCGAGCCTGCCCACCCCCTGTCCCTGCCAGCAGCATGGGGAAGAGTAGCAAGCGCTGCGCCGCTACCGAAGAGTGTGGCGGGGAGAGCCTCTGTGCCCTACTCCTTGCCGAGAGCCTGGCGTTTAAGAGCTGCTTCCTGAGGGACCTAGCTCTCCTGCCAAGACTTACCTCTAGGCCCCTTCCCTCTTTGCACCGCTTGGGCTGTTAGTGTACCTCCAGGGGGGGTCAGGCAAAGGGCCATCCCAGCAGTTCGAACACTAAAGGGCGAGACGAACACTACTACTAACCTACAACTTTGGAGGTGTTACCATCACTGACGGTAACCCACACTGTGTGCCAGGGGCTTGGTGTCTGATTTGCTGGTGGGAACCAGAGTAAGCCAGGAGAATCCTTCCTGGCCTGTGGGCTCAGCTTCACAGGGAGGGGAAGGTTAGCAGTGGGTAAAGGAGGAGCGTGGTTTTTTTCCCCTCTTGCAGGAGTCTTGTTTTACCCCTTTACTCTTTCTTTACCTCTTCTGTATTTTTCAGGTTTTGCACAGTTCTTGTAAACATCACTCAAATAAATTTCCCCTAGCAAGGTCGATGCAGCCTCAGGTGTTTTCCTCTACAGGATTTTGCTGGCTTCTCATGACCGAGAGACCCGTTACATGCCAGTTAGATGTCTTGGAAGTTGAAGGCGTGCTTACTAGGTTGCCCACCAGCCTTTCCCTCTCCATCTTTAGAGATACTAAGATGTTACGTATCCATCTGTGGAGATATTCAAGCCCTGACTGGATGTGGTCCTGGACAACTGACTGTAGGTGACCCTGCGTGAACAGGGGGTTGGACTAGATGATCTCCAGGGGTCCCTGCCAGCCTCAGCTCTTCTGTGATCTTGGCTGGCCCTCATATGAGGTAGGAGTGTTGTGACAAGCTGTGATTAGTGAACAGCAGCCAGGAAGTTGCCCATGTGCTACACAGGCGATTAAGTTTAATAAATGTTGTCCACAGCAAGTATAGATAGATTAACCTTGCAGAGGGTTGGGCTATGCCTGCTTTGCTAGGAGGGGACGCTCATCTGAAAGGTGGAAAAAGGCTTTTGTTTCCATTTCCAGCACAGCGAGGGGAAACGGAGTGCGTTTTCAGGGACAGAGACAGTTCAGTGACAGACGTGACCCTGGGGCCGAGTATTCTTCATGCGCAGCTTTAAGGAGATTAAAGCAGACCTTGCTGTCTGCTGCCCAAGGAAGAGGGATCTTACTTCATGCTGCCTCAAAGATGTAGAACTTCCTACCGAGTTTTCTGTCAGCGTTTCTTTTTCCTTTTTTACTTTTTTTGCCTTTTTTTAAAGCAGTTTGTTAATATTCATTAAAAAATACTGTATAGTTTAACTCGATGTCATACTGGATCTTTAAAAAAAGAAAAAAATGTGATAACTTGGATTTCTAAAGAGCTCTTTGGTTCTAGATGGCTGGTTTTTGCTGTTTAATATGTAGTAAGTTCAGTGTATGCTTTACTGTAGGAGTAAAAAATGAGTCCAAACCAAGGAAGGCTAATCCTGTCTTTACAGAAGGGCTTGGTGGTGATGGAGGCTGTGAGCACGGGACTGGGGCCAGCTGGGCAGCGCAGCACCCACCTGAACCCTCACTCTGTTCCTGCCTCAGGCCATGGTTAGCTCTGCTCTTGCCTGGAGCAGCTGCTGCAGGTCCCACTGAGCCAGGGGTCTAGCAGTTGCCCTGACTGCTTGAGCACAGCACCGGCAGCCAGCATCAGTGCCCAGAGCTGGGAGCTTGCAGAAAGGCTCATCTTTAGTAAGAGGAGGGCATGAAATGGAGGCTGCTGGAGCCTCCAGGGGCTTTTGTGGCTGTATTTCTTTCTGGGGCAGCTGCTGGCTAGAGGAGGGGTTTGCAGAAATCATTAGCCTGGTCTCTGGATGGCTGTGCCCTGCTCTTTTTCCTCCCCAGGGGACCAGGTGGCTGGACAGCCTCAGGTGCTTGGGGCAGAGGAGGATGGCAGTGGGCCCCAGACACAACTCCACACCGTGCGCTGGCTGTGGAGCTGCTGGATCCTGTCCCCTGGGCATAGGGAGTGTTTCCCTTGTGCTGAGCAGCTGCGAAAGCCCTCAGTGTCACAGCGAGGAGCTCCAGCTCCTCTTAGGACATGGCAACAGCCAAGAAGTGCCCTAGGCAGAGAGAGCATCATCAGGGCTGTGCGCTCAGGGCCCTGTGCCTGGTGGAGAGGGATGCTGTGAGGAGCTTGGCAGGGATGAGCCCAGGTCCAGGTCATCAGCCTGTACCTGTGAGTAGGTGCCTCCAGGTTCAAAAACATCTTGGTATGGCATTAGAACATCATTAAGTAGGACTGCCTGTGGTGACTTGGCCTCTTCATCTTGTTTGCTGCCCTGCAACAGCCCAAATCCAGTAGAAGCCCATGGTAGCTTCTGCTGCCAGACCTTGGTGCTGGTGGGTGGAGGGCTTGTGCGGAGCAGGCGGCTGAGCCACTGCCAAGAGCCTCGGGTATATTTTTATAGGGAGATTGTCTAGTTAGAAGCAGCTGTGTTGGGTACAGGCGGGGTGGGAGAGCAGGTTGATCTCTGTTGCTGTGCCTTTGGGTCATGTTTTGTACCGTGAGGTGCACGAGGTGATGGAAATAGCAGGAGGCACGTGAGTGTCAGGAAGTGTGGTGCTGGGTGGGCAGGCAGGGGCTGGCCTGGAGGGCCAATGTCCACTGGGCATGACACTGCAAAGGGCTCTCTGCTAACTGCTGGTGTTTCTTTTTCAAACCAAAGAGCAGTTGGGGCCAAAGGCTCTTGGGAGTAAAACCTGTACCTGTATTGCACTTCACTTCTGAGATTTATTTCAAGAGACTTTCACACTTCTTCATGCTGCCTCTGCTTGGCCTCTCGCATCATTTGCCCACCCCACAGCACCCAAGAGGGTTGCTGTGCTGGAGCTGGTGTTGCATCAGCCCCATGGCAAGTGCTCCTGCATGTCTTCCAAGACCTGGTTGCCAGACCGCCTGAGGATGCTCTGTAGGGCTGGAGTAGGGGATGGTCCCTCCCGAAGGGTTTTTCTCTTCAGCAGGCAGCTTGAGCATAGGATGCCACTGGGGAGGTGGCAGGGGGGGTTAGGCTGGCCGAAGGCAGCGTGGATGTTGTCCAGGAGATAAATCCTGCTCTCTAGGGCTGCTGTTCCTCTGGGTTTCTGGATCCAGGAAGAAGGTGTTACCTGGGCTTTTTTCCAATCTTCGCTTCTGCTTACCGTGCCTACTGGATGCCTTTAGCTGTGTCTCGGCCTCTTCCCTTCCACAGCTATTCTGCTTATACTTTTATAAGACCTTCTAGGCTTCTTTGTCCTTTGTTCAATTCTTTATTTGTAAGCAGCAGTTTGGTTTTCATCCCTTTTTCCATTTTGCTTGCAAGGTCTTTTCCTCTTTTCCCATCCCCTCCCCACCCCAAACTCCTCTCCCAGGCTGTGGCTGGATCCATGTGATTCCACACCACTGGTAATGCGGTCAGGTGTTTGAGACCTGAATCTCGCTGGAATCCAGTGGGTGTTTCTGGTACTTCCCCCCGCCATGAGGCCATCTGTCTCTCTGGGTACAGGCGATGCCGGTGGCCTGGCAGCTTGGCTTGGCCGGGTTGTGTCCCTGGTACAGCTGGCTCTGGCGAGTGAGTCAAAGCCAGAATCAGGAGCCAGAGCAGAGCTGTAGGAAATGGGCACTGGGGTGAGAGCGGCCATTGCCATGGTGAGTCCCCTTGCCACATCTCCAAGGCTGGGGGTTAAGTCAGTGAAGGGTTGTCAGACAGTCCTGGGGAGAAGTCATGGTGTTGGGGTAGGGCTGGACTGCTCAGTTCCCCTGGGAATGCCTGCGGAGCGGCTGTGTGCATAAAGCAGGCAGCTGAGCTGATATAGTCGTGGCATAGACACCCCTGGGACCATGAATACGGCCAGGCAGCCCTGCCAGCTCTCCGGGGAGCAGATGCCATCCCTGCGATCTGGGTGGGAAGACGTGCACGCTCTGGCCTTGGCGCTGACACGCTGGGGTGGGGGGCAAGGGGGAAAGCGTCCTCTGATAGTGGTTTGGGACCACCTCTGGGCACTCAAGCCTGGCCTTGCACTGTTAGGAGGGAGGAGAGCACTTTCTGCACTTCCCTTGGGTATTTACCATCAAGTCCAGGCTGTAGCTGGAGCCTGGCTATTAATAATAAGCAAAAAAACCTTATTGTTCTTCAAGGTTTGACTCCTCCTCCGTTGGGTGGCGAGTTCACCTGCGGGAAGGTTCCTGCACATGCAGGCGTAATGCTGAGATGCAATAACGGCAGGCCGGCAAGGTTTGGGGCCAGCGGTTCTTCCACGGGGCCCCAGTGAGCCCGGCTTCTCCCCAGCTGCCAGGTTTCCTCCGCAGCATCTCCCGGCAGCCGCCTCCGCCGCTTTCTGGACATGAAGATGCTGCTCTCACAGCGTGTCTGCGATGCTCGGCAGGGAGAGCAGGACCGCAGGTGGGAACTGGACCATGGGCTTGTCTCCATCTGTCTCCAAGCTGTGGATCTGAGGGATTTCATGGCCAGTGAGGTTCTCGGGCTCCTCCTAACCTGTGCTTGTGCCTCTGCCAGAGTTCCCAGGGCCGTGGGAAGTTGCGGCCAAGGATGATGAGGTTTGTGTGGCTTGCAGTGCCTTTAACACTGCTGTCCGTGTGTTTCTAAGATGATACTCCATGTATGTGTGTATATATATTGTATTAACACATCCTGCTCTTCTGTGTGAGTGTCAAATGGGTTTGCTTTACTAATAAATTTATAGTTATTTATACCTTTCTGTGGGTGTGTAAGATTTCTGGAGCGGAGGCCACGTGCCGGGCACTGCTTCCCCTGTCTGTCTTTGTGCTCTGTCTGGCTCTGCTTGGTATTTTTTTTTCATGTTTTCTTTCTTTCCTCTGAGCTTTTTTGATGGAGAAATGATGGTTCATCTGCCTGGTAACCAAAAGTCGAGACGCAGGATACAGGCAGGCTCCCAGGGGCTGAAAGCAAAAGCAGGCAGAGTCTGCAATGTGGTTTTGCCTTTTGCTAGAGGTGGACTGCTCCCTCCCTGGGGCAAAGCTTGCTGCTGGGGCTTCAGGGCAGAAGCAGGCAGGATTCTCTGCCTGCCAGAAAGGAGCATCTGTTTAGGAGGCAGAAGCTGATAATGTTGTGCTCTGAGGACCTCAGCGCCACGCATGACTGTTTCAGCTTTCCCAGAGGTTTTGTTTGCATTCCCCCAATTCTGTCATAGCAAGAGAGGAGCCCGCTACCTGCAGATGACCCGACTTCCTCCATCCCACACCCAGGCCAGGTGAGATGTGTGCTTGTCTCCAGATCACTGAAAAAATGCTTCTGGCTGAAGGTTTGGGAAGGGGATGGGATGGGAAACTGAGGTAAGAGTGGGGACAGCACTCGCCCAGGATCCTGCAGCTGGGAGGCATCTCAGCAACCCTTCTTGGCTGGCTGCTCCATTCCGAGCTCCTTAAATTACAGTGGAGAGGTGCTCAGGTGAAGGGATGTCCACATCTTGGGGAAGGGGCAGGACCCCCTTCCCCTTTGCTGACACTGGTACTGGGTCACTGGTCCCTCCGTGGCAGCTGTGCTGAGCTCTGGAAGGGCGTTAGTGCCACTGAGCAGGATAGTACCCAGTGGCAGAAGGGCGATACCTTTCCCAGCTGCCCTAATTTCTCATTCCTGGCTGGATTATTTCCATGGGAAGATGAAAAGTTAAACCGCAGCCGATAGTAAGCTGTGCCTGTGTTTGAACTTTGTGGTTTGAGGAAATATTCCATATCCTCAGGCCAGGCAAGCAAACTGCACTGGCACCACTGGTGCTTTGCACGGGCTTTTACTTTCTCATCTTTGATTTCCCTAAATCACAGCAAAGCCATGTAATTTTTGCACATGCTGGAGCCCCAGGCTCTGGCTGGGGAAGGACCAGGAGCGGCTGGTAGGAGCAGCATCCTCTCAGTAACTTACTAAGAGCCCCTTAAGGTCAGGTTGCTTTTCCTGAAGACCTTACCTAGTTGGTAGCTATTTTCCATGCAGGTATCATCAGCAGTCCCTCCTGCCTTGTCCCATGAACATAAAAGCTAGGGATGCAAATGAAAGGACAGCAGAAGTGGATGGAAAGTAGTTCTTCAGCAAACGTGCCAGGAATGCCGGCAGCATCACCCAGGTAAGGAGCAGAACCTCCCTCCCCAGGGTTCCTCCTGGGTATTCGCTTGCAGAAATAAGTCAAAGGCCTTTGTGGGCAGGTCTGGCTCAAAGACGAGGTGTCTTCAGAGTGTCTGTGGAGGTTTAGCCATCAGCAGATGCCACTTTTTTTGAACCCCTCACCACAGGATTTCACAAGCCTGAGCTTGCAAAAGTCCACTTGAAACTGTCCCTGCGTCACTTTGTTCTTTCAGGCAGCACCGTCTTCTCAGGTGGGACCTGGGCCAGGCTGCACCCCGAGGGGTGCAGGATTCGGGCCTGTGCCGCTTCCACTGCTGATCCTGCTGCAGGGGCAGCAAGTCAATTTAACACCGTGCCTGTCCAGGAGCCACTGCCTCTCCCCAGGAGCTTGTGCATGGGGCTGGTGGGCCCACTGCAGCTTGCTCCCTTTGCAGGGGTGGTTTTTCCTGGTGATCCAGGGTTTTCAAGGCGTTACGCAGCAGCCCCCATGCCCTGCTTTCAGAGCCGATCCTCCCCTGCCCCCCCGCCGCGTGGAGGCATGCATTTGGGGCAGCTGAAGTTGCTGACGGATTAAACTGAGATATTTTTTTGGGGTGCTGGAGAATCTCCTGCCCCAGCACTCAACACTCCCTGTCTCCTGCAGCCTGGTGATGGAGGTGGCATCCTGGTGGTGGCCATCTCCAGGCTCATCCCGTTTCCTGGGGCAGGCTGGGCCAGGGGAGGAGTGATGGTGGCCCATCTGCTCTGTATGACGATGGCACATGCATACAGGGCTTCTGCGCCTTCGGGGATGCAGCATGCCTTGCTTGCCCCTTGGGACCACTGGCCAGGGGCTACACCAGGGCTGGAGGTAGCATGAGCGGCTGGGGAGGCAAAGGGACATGCGGGGGTGACCCCGATCCCATTGCACTATGGGGGCTGGAGGTTTGCGAGTGGGTGCTGTGCCAGTTGGGGGTCTGAGCCCACGTCAAGGAGGGGGAAAGCAGGATGATCAGGGCTGCCTGGCCTGGGATGGGAGCCTCGAGCTCCTCTCCTGGCCACCATGGAGGGTTTGCTGCTGATTTCTGCTGGGGCAGGGATGGCTCTGCTGGACTGAGTTGTGGGGAGCAAAGTGGGGAGACCTGAGACTGGGTAGTGGCTTTGGAAGCCACAAGGCCCGGGAGAGTGTAGGAAGCACCTTTGATTCATGTTTTTGCCATTAAAATCAGAAGCTAATGCTGAGCTGTAAGCAGTCATCGTTCTGCTTCAGAGTGAACGGTGTCTCAGAAATACAGAGATGCCTTTTGGTCGGCTTCCCTGGGCCTGATGGGTCGGGAACAGGGTGTGGTTTGGGAGATGGCTGCTCTGTGCCTCAGTTTCCCTAGCTCTGAACCAAAGCTGCAGAGGTGCTGGGCTGGGGCCAGGCAGGATGGGTACTTGTTGCTTGCCAGGCTGGGGACACCCCCGGGGTTGGGGAAGGAGGAATCAGATCAGGTAGCTCTGGCCAAAGACAGAAGCCAGGGCTGGACATTGAGCAGCAAAGCTGTGCCAATACCAGGATTCCACGGAGTGACTGCAGCTGAGATTAGGGACGATGGGAAAGGCTGGTGGTCACTCAGGGCCAGAGGTAAACGGATCAAGCAGCAATTGGCAGGCTCAGCAAGGGGAGGCTTACCTCAGCCCGGCATGGATTTGCTACCTCCTGCCCCAGATCCTCTAGGTTTGGGGCAGAGCCACAGGTGGAGTAACCTTGGGCACGTCACCCTTGCATCGCCCCACAGGGTTTCAGCAGCCCCATTGCTGCTTGTCAGGGCATCCCTGCGCCCACCTGCGCCTGGACGAGACGACAGCCTTCCCTGGAGTGCTGCCAGGCTTGCACCTGGCTGGTGAGTGCCTGGGGTAGCTTCGGTGGCTCCGGGGATTTTGAGGATGCTCAAACCTCCTTCATTTGGGGGTTTTCTTTGCACTATCCTGCACCAAAACTGGGCTGTCTGCTGGGAGCTGGGGCATTCAGGACAGCTGGTTGCCAATAATCCCATTTGCAGGCAGCACTGAGCTAATCCCTGCAGAGCCCTGAGTGGATTGGGGTGGGTTTGGGGGGTCAGTGGTGAGCTGCGGTGGCCAAGGGAGCCCGCGCATCCCGGGGTGGCATCCTGGGGAGGTGGCGGTGAGTGTGTGGGGGTAAGTGGCAGCGCTGGAGGCGAGGGAAAAGGCTGGGGTTTCTGCGGGGTCACATCCGCACATCGCGGGGGAGTTTGGTGCTCTGAAAGAGCTGGAGGATGAACCAGGGCGGGGGTCCAGGTCTATGGCGGGGGGGTGATGGGGCAGGTCCATGGGGAATGATGCTGGAAGGGCGATGGAGCTGGGTGATGTAAAGAGGTTTGATCTGATGCTGGAGGGGAGGGAAAGGTCGTGGTGCTCCCTGCTCCGAATGGGGATATTGGGTGTGTGCCCCACTTCTTGCTCTCGGGGACTGGAGCCCTTCGCCTGCTGGCATGAGCCCCGCGGAGCTGGCACGATGGGCAGTGGCACCGGCCAGTGCCTGCGACATGGGGGGGATTGCAATGGGTGCCATCGCATGCAAATCCTGGCTGCTTATTCCTATTTCTTCCAGCAACTAGTTTTTTGGGGACCCACAAATGTTTCTGCCCCTCTCTTGTTTGCATGTGCCAAAGGAATGGCCCCAGCCCTCCACATTCCTTCCCGGGCCAAGGACAGGCTTAAGCTCCAGGCTTTTACAGCTGCGCAAGCTTCTATGGAAGGAGGAGGAGACCTCGGCTGTGGCACGGGGGGCTTGTTCTAGCCCGGGGGGCTTTCTCTGGGCTTGTTTGGGCTCAGCAGTGTATGTTGGCCCTAGGCTTCTTTGGGACTTGTGAAGTTCCCAAAGCATGGGTGGAAACGCTGCTGTGCCGCCAGGTTTTCCTTGCTGTTCCTGGGGCATTCGCAGCTTCTTAATCCCTTATACCCAGTGGGAGGTAAAAGGCAATTTCTTAATTGGTTTTAGGTCATCAGGCTTCCTGGGGGGTGTTTTACAGCTACCCTGTCCTGCTTTGGGGACATGGGGGTCTCTGGGAGAGCTGAGCCTGTCTGTGGTGTGCCAGGGGCTGGAGGTGCCACGTGGGGCGATGCTTTGGCCGCATCCAAACCCGGCTCCTGGACTTGCATGAGGTGGGGGCAAGCAAAGAGCTGAGGACACATCATCCCACCCAGGAACCTCATCTTGTTAAGATTTAAGATGCCAGGCTTTGAGCAGCCCCCAGTGAACCTCCTTGAGGGATTTGAAGGCATTCTGCATACCCAAAAGCTGAGTGAGGGGTTAATGTAAAGAGCCCAGTGCTGAGCGGCTTCCAGCCTGTAACCTGCTGCTATGTGGCACTGGGGCCATGTGTTAACCTGGGATCAAAACTGCCATGCGGTCTCCTGGCTGGGCTGGATGGAGCTCAGGGATCTGCTTTCTCTTGCCCTTCATGGGTGCCTCCTGTGAGCAGCAGCGTGGGGGCCACCTGAGCTGCTCCTGAGCCACTCATTGAGCAGGGTGGGGTGTATTTGGAGGGGTATTATGGGCAGAGTGGCGCTCTTTGGAGGGGCAGCAGCAGAAGGCATCCCCAGTTTGAGCTGGGCAAGAGCCCCCAGCCCTTGTCCTGTACCCAAGTGTGGGAACGTGCAGCATTGCTCACCTCGCTGGTGTTGCATCCCAGTCTGGAGTTACACCGAGAAGGGGGGGGACGACCTGAAAAGACCAAGCAAACAGAGCTTGAACAGCTGAATTCCTGCTCTGTAGCATCTTATTTTTACCTACCCCATCAACATCTTGGCAACCACAACAAGTCAACGCTGGCTGCCTTTGCTGCCCTCCCCAGAGCCCCAGGCAGGTGACTGCCCCAGCGGCCACCATGGTGATGGTGCAGAGTCGTTTCCTAGGGGCAGAACGAGTTGATACATGTGTTGGGATGTGAACTTGCTCATAAACAAATTCAGCTCAAATTACCATTGTTTTTCATCCCTCGAATGAAAAATGAGGGGGAGCGTAGAGGACCCTGAGCAGAGCAGCACAGTTTCTGTGATTTATCTGCTATGGCTTCACAAGCACTTCTCCTTGCGCAACCCCAGCCACGGAGGGTTGTGCAAAAAAACCCCTAAATGAGCAGTTACATTTAGGAAAAGCAAGTTTAACTGAGCCTGTGAGCTTGAAATAGAGGGTGTAGTTTGCTCCTGATAACAGTGAGGGGTCAGGGGTTTCGCTGGGTTTGGTCTGGCTGTGCTGCAGTGCTGCATTTCCCAAGCAGGACGTGGAGATAGAAGGATGCGCAGGGCCTTTTTGGGCTGCCCTGGGGACAGCGTGAGCAGCTGGGGTGCTCCCAGTATTCCCTGGGGAGCGTGCACCACTGCTGCTGGCCTCTCGCTAGCCAGAGACCCCTCCTTGCTACCCACAGGTAGAGGGATGCTGGGCTGGATCGAGCGGGTGGTTCCCCAGCCCCCAGTGCCCCATCTGACGGAGGAGACCCCCCCGGCCCTGGTGCGAGACCCAGAGCCAGCTAAGGTGAGCAGGGAGTCAGTTTGGGGGTTACCGGGGAGCCTGCGAGCACAGTGGAGAGATGCCTGGTGCCTCTGCGTCCAGCCCCGGCACTGCGGCACTCAGGGATGCACTGCAGCATCCCCAGGAGGGATGGGGGCCAGGATGCATCCCCCATCTGAGCTGCTGGGAGGCAGCAGGAAGGACAGGGAGTCCCTGGAGTTTGCGGCCACCTTTGAGTGGGGGACACAGTCCCCTGCGCCTCACTCTCTGCCACCTTCTGCCTTTTACCCTGAAGGCACCGATGGGAAAGGCCAGTGGCCCCGGGGATGCTGCTGACCATGCACGCACCAAGGGTAAGTCCCCATGGCAGGGGAACACAGTGGCTCGGGCAGCGGATCAGCATTCCTTTACCGGCTGGTCCCCTTCCTGCCCAGCATGCTGGGGGCTGGCGGAGCCGTGATGGGAGCTTTCATTTTTGTTTCCTGCTGCCATTAAAGAAATGGAAAAGAAGGTGGGATTTGTGGTGCCCGAGGATCAAGGCTCTGTGTTTGAGAGGTATTGCTCTTGCACCATCCAGCGTGCAACATGGTTTGCTTGGGATTTTGCTTTCAGTCAGGGGCTGAATGCCTGGGATGGGGGGGTTCCAGCCTGACTCACCCCCTTCTCTGGCAGCATGGGGAGCAGTGTGCTCTCCTGGCTCTCCCAGGGGCTGGAGAAGGTGATTCCCCAGCCGGTCCAGGCCCCAGGGACACTGCAGGCACTCGGGAAGAGCTTCGAAACAAGCATTGATGTTCCTGATCAGGTAGGTGACAGATCGGGCAACTCTCTGGCATATTTGGGCTTCCAGCTCTTTTTACCTTTTCTTATTTTTTTTCCCTTCCTATCACTCTCCCAGTGCTAACTGGGAACACTAAACCTGCCCTGCGTGGGCTCCTGCCTTTGTCCATCCCTGGAGAAAGAGTAGGTTTCCCTCCCCGCCTGGTGGGATGAGCCCCCCTCGGCTGCTGGGCAGGTGACGGTCTGTTTGGCTTTTCAGACAGAGGTCCAGATCCTCGGGGATGAGGAAGAGGATGCTCTGGGTAAGGAGAGCCAGGAGCCCACAGCTTGCAACATCCCAGGGGCCTTTCTGGGACTCCGGCCTCCCACATCCCAACTTCCTGGTCGGTGATGCTGGCACTATTGTCCCCTTGAGCCGGCTGATGGGGGGGACCAGGAGCTCCCAACAGTGCAGGTCCCAGCTCTCCCTCATCCCCACGGCACCACTCTCATTGCAGAGATAACCCCCTTTGATCCAGAGGAGGATGAAGTGGATGGCTGTGAGCCCGAGGCCGGCTCAGATACCGGCACGGAGTGGTGGGTCCTCAGGGAGGCTGGCAGAGGGATGTGGGAGGGCAGGAGGGGTGCAGGACGAGCTCCCCGACCACGGTGCTCTCTCCCCGCAGGGCAGGAGCACGGGTGCTCAGCTGGCTGGTGCAGGGCTTTGAGAGGATGGTGCCGCAGCCGGAGATGCTGAAAAAGCTGGAGGTGAGCACCGCCCAGCCTGGGGAGACTGGGGAGCTGCCTGGCAGAGGTGACAGCAGAGCGGGCTCCCTGTCCCTGTCCTCCTGCATGCCCTGGTTGGGACCTTGGGGAGGAAAACCCCATGGGAAATTCAGTAGAGTGAGAGAGACCTCAGGGCGCCATCCCAGTGCTCCCCAACCGGGCTGTGTGCAGGGGGGACCCTCCATCTGGGACCCGCTGGTGCCAGCAATGCCAGGGTCTGGGTTTAGTGGTCCTTGTCAATGCAATGGGGCTGAAACTGCAGCAGAGGGTGTGTGGGGCTGTGCACCTGAGTCCCTTTGGGGTGGTAGATGTACCCACCCAGGGACGTGTGGGCCACAGAGAGTGCTTTGCCACATCCATCCGTCCCTCTGTCCCTCTGCAGCCAGAGCCAAAGGAGCAGAAGTGCGAAGCCGTGGCAGGAGGTGAGCAATCCCCCTTCCCTGGGTGGCCTTTTCAGAGGGGACACTCTGCCTTCGAGAACCTGGGTGCAGGCAGGCACCAGCACTGGGGCTGCCCTCCATCCCTGTGCCCTGGGGTACCAACTGTGCCGAGAGGGGTGGGCATGCCGGGTTCTGGCATCACGGCACTGCCCCTACACCACATGTGTTCCCAAACCACCCATGTCCTCGTCTCAGGCTGGGTCCCCGGGGGAGAGGCTGCCAGGGAGGCCCCCCAAGCCTGTCCCTCTGTGGGACGTAACTCTTCCTTGCTTGCTCCCCTTCCCCAACAATTTATAAGATGACTGCTGCATTGCCTATCCCCCTTCTCCTTCCAAACAAACCTGAGCAGGCACGAAAGGCACTAAAACACAGGCAAAGTCAAAAAGCAGTGTTTCAGTCGCCCAGAGCATCCCGGTAGCAGTGGAGCCAACAGCAGCTGAGGGGCAGCCAGAGCCGGTGGCCACCCTCATCCCTCGGTCCCTGGCTGGGGATGGCAGCAGGTAACTGTGGTGGCAGCTTCTGCGTGGGTACCGTGGCCAGAGGGACGGCTGCCTTGGGATCAAAGGCTTCAGCAGCCGGGTCTAACAGTTGTTTCTGGTCACCAGGATGTTTGCCTGGTTGGTCCAGGAGCTGGAGAAGGTGATGCCACAGCCAGTGACCAGGGAGAAGCAGGACGCAGAGGTATGTCATCTGCTGGATAGGCAAAAGGGTGTGTGAGCACCATGTCCCTGGCAGGGAGGGTGTCCTTTGCCATGCAGATGTCACCAGATCAGTGCTGGGACCTGCCATGGTTTGGGCTGTCACCCAGCTCCTTCAAGAAAACAAATCTCCATGACCTGCTTAGCCAATGAAAACCGGGACTTGGCCTCTAAGCAGCAAGAGAGCCCATAGCCTGTGTTTTCTCTGCCATTTCCTTGCCTTTCTATGCAGCACTGGCTGGTGTCCAGGCCCTGGCATCTCACCCAGGTGCGGTCCAGCTCTAAGGAGAAGCAGCAGCAGCAGCAGCTTTACATGCTCTCCTTTCCTTCCCTTGCACCCAGGCGGGCTCACTGATGTGCTCCTGTCCTTCACCATCATGCATGGGGATGCTCATGCCCATGGCCAAGGCATCCAACATGCACTGGGAAATCACATGGGGTATTTAGGATAAAAGGGTCACGTTTACTGAAAATGGGCCATTTAGGGTAAAAATTTAAGTTTACTGAAAATGGGCAATGTCTCAGGTTTCCCGTTTCCTCCTGGCAGGGAGTGGCCACAGCAACTTCGAGTCCCGTGGAAGAAAGTAAGTGGTTGCTCCATCTCACCATGCTGGTTAGTTTGCCAAGGTCAGAAAGTGGTTCTTGGGAAGAGGGCCTGCTGGTGGCTTTTATCCCCCAGTCTGTTGTGACTACCAGCTGGGGAGCCCCTGAAACTCCCCAGGGAAGCCATGAGAGGCTGTTGCTGCTTGAGAAGCAGGAGCAGATCCAGAGTTGTGGCACAGGCTTGGTAAAACTTGGGCCGTGGGAGTCTCTCCAAGTGCAGCATCCCACATCTTCAGGTCCCGGGGTTTGAGGTTAGTGCTGACATCGAGGTCTGTCCTGGAGCTGTGCCGGAGGATGTTTGCCAGGCTGGTGGGATTTGATAAAGGATTACAAGGGAATTCAAAGCTGCCGCCTTCATCACCCCTTTTGGCATGTTTGCTGCCGAGCTGGAGGGTGTTTGCTGAGCCTGGTGTGAGATGTTGAGGGAGGTACCTTGGGAAAACAAAATCCTAGGATTAGATGTGTTAGATGTGAGTCTGCATGGTCGTAGGAAACCATTGTGGGGGTCACACCGCTGCTTGCCTGCCCATGGAAGGGAGCAAGCACCGGTTCTGTGGGCAGCCAGGCTTGGGTCCCCCCACCAGCCACATTGTGGCATGCTGAGCAAAATGGGGAGCCTGGCAGGGAGCCATGGCTGCCTCCACGGATGGAGCGGGCAGGGGAGATGTCACACAGCCCCATGCAAGCACCATCCCCAGGAAGGAGTGGTTGGCTGGGCCATGGGAGCCGCCGATGGCAGCAGGGACCCACCGCGGCACATGCAGGCTGTGCATCCCCCCAGGGACATGCCGGGAGGTTGTTCCCACCAAGCCAGCAGCCACTTGGTGGGATCTCGGAGCGGGAAATCCTGCAGGAAGGCATTTCTCCAGTTGTTTGTACAAACTGGAGACCTGAGCGTTGCCAGGGACCTTGGAAAGAGGCAAAGCCAGCAGGATGCTGCTGCATGTGCAAGGCAGTTGCACCCTTTGTGCGTGGCTGGCTTGTGTTACAGCTCGCTTTGGTGCCTTGAGGCATCTCAAGGTCACTTAGCCTGCCCAAGGAAGGGAGTGATTGGCTGGAGCGAGAGATCTGCCCTGGCACCAAACTGCCAGCACACTCATTAATGTTTTCCTTCTCCTTTTGTTTCAGGGGGCAAAGGGGCTTAGCGCCTCTGAAACAAATGGAAAATGAAGACCATGGCAAGCCAGCCCTTCTTGCCACAACCAAATGGGGTCAAACCAAGGAGAAAGTGCAGCTGGGGAGGAAAAGCAAGGGGGAATCTGCAAATGGTCTCTAGCTCCTTGCTACCTGGGGCGGCGGGGACCCGAGGCTGGCACAGTGATGCCGGCTGCGTGTCCCTGGTCCCAGGGCTGTCCCATGCTGGCTCCCTCTTGCCTCTGGGAACTGGAGCTATTGGTTTTGCAGGATGATGTCTATGAAACGGCAGCTATAATTTATAGGAGGGTAGAAAAGCATCACTCAGGACACCTTGGAGGCAGAAAGCCTCTTGCTGCAGCCTCCGAGCACTTCTGGCCCTCTCAATGCCCCCCTAGCATCCAAATATTCACCCCTGAGACCTCCAGCTGAAGCCTACAGGCTTCTTTTAGTTGACTTCTGCCTCTAAGATGTCACATTATAAGGCTCCTTAAGCTCTCACCAGCTTCTTACTGCTTTTCTTCTGTTAACTGAGTGTTTTCTCCCAGCAAGTGGAAAGGGCTCTGGTTTGCAGCAGCAAATGCAGGTGGGTGAGTTTAATCTCTAGGTGAATAGGTAGGAGTTAATGGTTAAAAGTTTTTGCCTGGGCTCTCCTTATAGGAGAAGTTACCCCAAACTCTCCCTACCCCCAACTACAGCTACTGTCTCCTGAAGCTCACAGTGCTTTGGATGCAGCACTAACCACAGGGGCAGGAGTGTCCCAGCAGGGAAGGGATCCCAGCGGCTGTCCCCAGCCCAGAGGAGTGTGGGCAGGCATAGCCAGTGCAGGCACGCTGGGCTGGATGGGGTGAGAGCCCCTACACCCCAGGTTTTTAGTACATACCTTAGAATTGCAGAATGGGTTGGGCTGGGAAGGACCTTTGAAGATGATGCGGGCCAACCCCCCTGCCATGGGCAGGGACACCTTCCACTTGGACCAGGTTGCTCAAAGCCCCATCCAACCTGGCCTTCAACACTTCCAGGGATGGGGCATCCACAGCCTCTCTGGGCAACCTGTTCCTGTGCCTCACCACTCTTATCGTACACCATTTATTCTTTATGTGCAACCTAAATCTACTTTCTTTCAGTTTAAAACTGTTGCCCCTTGTCCTGTCACTACAGGCCTTGGTAAAAAGTCTTTCCCTATCCTTTGTATAAGCCCCCTTGATATATTGAAATGCCACGATAAGGTTTCCCGCTGTCTGATTGCATCTCTTTAGGATTATCTAGGCAGCTGTAACAATGAGTCATGAACCAAGCAACCAACCTGAGATCCATCCCCTGTGTTTATAATGAACCCCACTGGTACCAGGCTACAGTTTTAGTATTTGCCCATTTTCCTATAATGTATCCAGAAGTTGTGGTGTGTTTTAAAAGCCATCTCCCTGATCGCTGTCCCACATTTTAATTAACGGAGAACTAGAGGGAATGGGCTAAAGGCAGTGTGGGCACCGTGGCGTGGGTAAATAGGGCACAGAGTCAACTGTGGGTGGGTTTTCTGCCTTTCTATAGTTGAATCTGCACGTTTCCTATTAGCTTTGCTGCAGACATGTAAGTTTTGTTGTCAGGCAGACCTCAAAATAAACTGGTTTTACAGCATGCGGGTGCTCTTCCTCCTCCTGTTTCTCCCATGTGTGCCTGATGTGGTAGGATGGGTACCCCTGGGACACGGAGAGGGCTAGCCGTGGGTCAGCCCCGTGCTCTTCGCTTTCCAGCTGGTCCAACAGCCTCTCCAGTAACTGCTGTGGGTTTTCCCCCAGCGATAGTGGGAAGTGGTGGGGCATGTGGGATGCTTCCTACACCGTGCCCTGGGGAGCATTCAGAGTGGACGTGGCGTGTTGCTTGGGGCATTGCAACGTGGGCTCTGGGTTGAGTCTTGCTCTGCAAAACCAGGGCCCTCAGCCTGTGCTAGCGCAGCGTTTTGCTCGGGGTTCACGAGGGGAAAGGTTTTGGTCTCTTCCTGTGGCTGCTTCTGTTTGTAAGGAGAGCCAAAATGTGGCCTGGAGATGGGCCAAATCGTCTGCTGGTGGAGGTTGCTACACATATAAGGAAGCCAACAGGCATCTGTATGCAAAGAGTTATAGTTTTCATGGGGCTTTGACTGCGCTTGGCACAAAATGGTGAATTTTCTTCTTCCTTCTGGCAAAAGTGACCGAGGCATCCATCCGGCACAGCTCGAGGGGACCGGAGCTGCACAGGTCTGCACAGGCAGAGAGGTCTTTCAGTCTTGGCATGCGGCAGCACCTCTGCATCGAGCAGCAAAAATGTGGGATCTGCCCTGGCCCTACCCCTGGCCTCTTGAAAATCTGCTACTCTCACTTCATCACCTCCCTTTCCCCATTCCCATTTCAGTTCATATTGTCCCTGAGGAACCCAAGGAGACCAACCTTGTCCTGGAAGAGATTGATGATGACTGGATTAACGAAGCCACGTGCGAGATGATGGCCTGGGGCCAGGAGGCTGAGCTGGTGGCAGATGTTCATCCCCTTCCCTCCATACAGGAGGAACCCCAGGAAGAAGAAAACAGGTAGGAGAAGGGAGATGCTGTTGATGGGCAGCTCTGCGTGCTCTCCAGCCACCAGTGTGGTGGCCATGGGAGGGGACGAGCATATTCTTGGGCATCTCTCCTTGCCAGCGCTGGTGGTGGAGCTGGCAGCGGAGAGCCGAGGTGCCCATTTCCAAAGAGGGGGGCACCGGCAGGACCCAAAAGGTGTTTGAGCAAATGGCGTTTCCTTTTGCTGTTGAGATTCCGGTGCTGAGTGGCAGAGCCATGAATGTAATGCTTCACATTGCCCTGCAGAGGACAGCTGAAGGTTGCTCTGCTTCAGCTTCCCTTAAGTAGACTTTGGCCCTAAGGCAAGAGGGTTTGGACCTCATTCCCATCAACTGTGCATCCAATTGTCATGACGTTTAGAAATGGTAGTCTTCTCTATATAAATTCATTTTACATCTTCCAAAAGAAACTGCTGCTGAGGCCCTCCCGAGGGCTGGGCAATGCGTTCAGAGCTGGGAGAAGGGCTGCGTTGCAGCAGGGAGATGAGAGGTGTCTATGCGCGCTCCCAAAGGGTTTGGGAGCCCCCCCAAATGCTCCCTGTGCCCAGCACATGTGCAGGCAATGGTGAGCACAGGGGTCTCCACCTCGGACATGAGTGATGTTCGACTGCACTAAGCACAAGTGATGCCCGGAGCCACATTCACTCAGCAGAGCTCTCTTCTGCTCAGCAAGAAAACACTGGACATGTTACAAAAATATTTTTCAGGTTTTTTTCCCCTTAATATGTGAGCCTGAGAAGATGTGGGCAGCAAGCATGTCCTATCCTGGAGGGTGGATTTCATTAACAGGGAGGTTTTGGTTAAAATCAGCAACAAGTTACCCCTAAGTACCTCCTCTCCCTGTGCCGCAAGGGGAATTTGAAGGCTCAAGGACTCTGTCTTTGCATTCCCAAACTTTTTCCCATTCTTCCTCCCACCCACTTGGGGCTGCAGGCACTAATCGGCTGTGCAGCAGCATGTGCCTGATTGTGTGTGTCTGTCCCCCCCCCAAGATGTTAGCTGAGGAATGGAGGGAGAACATCTCCGGCCAAAGGGGGTGCGGAGACTGGCAGTGCTCCTCTTGTGAGGTTCAGACATACTTTTTGGATTTCACCTAATGAGTTTCTCCTCCCCAGGCTGTGGCTGTGTTCCCTGAGCGCTGCCGAGGAGGAAAAGAAGGAGGAGGGGGAGGAGGAGGAGGAGGTGGAGGAGAGTGCGGGGTGAGTGGCTCCCATTGCATTTATGGCTTTGTTGGAAATGAGCATGAACGCGGTTGTTGTTTCAGCTGCATTTGCAAGCCGGAGAGGCTGAAACACCCGTGGACGAGCGAGGTCCTCTTGGCAGAGCGGAGCTCCCCAGCCTGGCAGGCGGCCGGGGTGTGCTGGGGAGGGATGCGTTCGGGAGGGAAGGATGCGTTCGGGAGGGATGCGTTCGCAAATTGGCTCACCCCTGGGCTCGCTGCTGACGCGGCACCTGGTGACAGGCGAGTGTCTCCTGGTGACACAGGCTCCATCTCCATCGCGGCCACCCGTAGCAACCGCAGCCTCTGGCCATCCCCTCCCGCGGGGTCCAGCGGCTCGGCAAGGCAGGAACCCCGGCTTGTGCCTTCATCAGGAGCTGGAAACACCCAGCTCCTGGAGACAGTCCACATTATTTAAAACCATATCCGTTAATTCAGGGCAGTCGGGATTATTATGAGTATTACAGGGCTGAACTTAAAGACACGATTATGTGTTGTACCTGCGAATGCTACTTAATACAAGTAGGTACAATTTTACATTTTTTCCTGTAGTAGAAACTAGCCGAGTTATTGTCAGCTGTTGTAGGTGGTGATTTTGGTCTAGGTGGTATTTAGAAAAATATTTCTGCTTAGTTTAGTGGTTTGCTCTGATTTCACATGAGATAAACATTTAGGGATTTATTACCTAGTGCTGCAATATTATTCTTTGTTAACTCCTCTGAAGTAGCTAGATTTTCAGGAGGAAGCTGAAAATGCATGGTCATTCAGTGTTAAACCCATATATTTTTATTTCATCAAATACTGTTCCTGGAGCTGCATTATAGAAACTTGAGCTTCAGTTGTTGGGTGAATGAGATGCTGTTCCATCCTTCAATGTGTTTGTCTGTTTATGGGAAAAGAGAGACATTGATGGGTTTTCTAGATTAGGATGAAAAGGCTTGCGATTGCATTTGAAGGGAGCCTAATTATTAAAAAAAAAAAAAAAGCTGGGGGAGTTATTAAAACTAATTTTAAAAATACCTTGGAAAATAACAGTTTTTCAAGACATGGAGATAAATGAGAAAAAGCAGCCACTGCTTGCTACATACCTCTCCTGACTTAGGACCTGCCAAGGATGCAGAAAGATGGTTTTTTCAATTTTCATGCATTTAGCTGTCTTAAATTTTTTTTCATTATCCCCAATCCCTGCTTTGCTTTTCTCACCAGGAAAGAGCAAATCAGGGTATAAGTGCACAGAACAGCATGATGAGGCTTGCTTTCTTTTTTCCAGTTATAAAGTTACATTAAACCAATAAAATCGATCTTGTGAACCCCCTTTGTCAGAATGGTGGAGGTGAGGTCTGCGCTGAATGAAAATGAGACTTATGTGTCCTGGTGGTGTCTTGCACAGGCAAACGTGGGATTTGGATGGTGCTTGCAGGGCAGCCCTGCCTGGAAATTAGGCGGTCAGCCTTTTATTTGGCAAATTTTAATTATGTGAGAAATTATGCACAGCAGGAGAAACATACTGCCTGTATCTTTCTGCATATGCAATCTTTGCTTATGCATATGCAATGCCCTGCATTATTTATGCACCTCTCACCTGGCCTCCCACGTAGCGTTTTTTCCAAGTCCCTTGGAACCTAAGCAGCAATATTTTTTTGTACCACTACTTATTTAAACTAAGATTCCTGTGGTATTTTTCACCTGCAAAAAAGGCTTGCATCGCAGCTGGAGGAGCAGTGCTCCCCGATACTGGAAGACCTGTGCATCGTCCCCGTTGACACGATGCCCCCCTGTTGACGAGATGCCCCCCCATTCACAATGTGCCCAACCTCAGAAAGGGCAAAAGCGAGCTCGGGTGCTTGTCTCTGCTTGATCTCTACCATCCAGACCACTGCTCCAGTCACCTTGTCTCACCGCTGATGAGGGTGTGGATGAAGTCTACTTTGCAGAGGAGGAGGCCCTCAGGTTTGAGCAGCTAGAAGAAGCTGAGATAAGTGATCTCGAAGGTGCTTTTGTACAGGTATGGCATTGCTTCCTGCTTGGGCTCAGGTCTGTAATGAGCTCTTGCCGCCCAGAACATGCCAGGGGCTCAAGAGCTTGTCTGTGGGGCGGCAGGGACTGGTATGGGCATGTTGCCCACTGAGACATCCCCATCTCTGAACCTGAGACAGCAGCAGTAGCTGTGCACCAAGGGAGGGATGCTTTCACCCTAAAATGTTGGAGCTGAACAACAAGCTGAGAGGCTGGTGAATGGTGGGGGGATATGGGGTATCCAATCAAGCTGCAAAGTCTGCTCTTTACTGAAGGAACAGATCTTTTTCTCCTTACATTGACAGAATGAATGAATGGTAGAATGGTTTGGGTTGAAAGGGACCTTAAAGATCATCTAGTTCTAACGCCCCTGCCATGAGCAGGGACATCTTCCACTAGCCCGGCTTGCTCAAAGCCCCATCCAACCTGGCCTTGAACACTGCCAGGGATGGGGCATCCACAGCCTCTCTGGGTAACCTGTTCCAGTGCCTCACCACCCTCACAGTAAAAAATTTCTTCCTTACATCTACCCTCTTTCAGTTTAAAGACATTACTCCTTGTCCTATCATTACATGCCCTTGTAAAAAGTCCCTCTACAGCTTTCTTGTAGGCCCCCTTTATGTACTGGAAGGCTGCTCTAAGGTCTCCCCAGAGCCTTCGCTTCTCCAGGCTGAACAACCCCAACTCTTTCAGCCTGCCTCCACAGGAGAGGTGCTCCAGCCCTCTGATCGTCTTCATGGCTCTAAAATGGCTTTTTTCATTTTGAAGGTGGAAGAGGAGACAGCTGAAGCTGCTGAAACTGATGCTGAAGGTATAACATACAGCAGCATAATGTCAAATTAGGATGAACTAAAGCAGGCAATGCGATGCCCAGTGCGGAGAAAATGCAGCTTCTCATTCGCTGTCTGGGATTGGGCAGCTGAGTTTTCTGCAGCGTGGGCCTCTGTGGGCAGTCGGGGCTTTTCACTGGCTTAAAGCATCCCGTGGGCACAGCACGATGGCAATATTTTCATCAGCTGGAGCCAGCTCTGAAAGGCTGATGCTTATGCAGTACTTTTAGTCTTGTTGATTAAGCCATCTCTTATGTGAAATAAGAGTTTCTCTTTCAGCTGAAGAAGGTGGGAGGGGATAAAAAGGATTTTCTCTACCACTTTGCTCCATTTGAGAAATAACCGGTGGCATGAATTGCATTTTAATGTAACCTTTTAGGAGGTAATGAAAATTAAGTGGTGAGCTGGCATCGCAGCCTGAATGAGCCAAGGCAGGTCCTGGCATAACTCCACTGACGTCGGGGGAGTTGCACAAGGGATGGCTTGACCTGAGTCCTGGTACAGGCTGGAGATTTCTCTGCTCATGCAGCCCTTGCAGGGTGCCCTGACCTTGCAGCGATGCTAGAAAAGCACGTGGCACCACCACTTAAAAGCACGATGCTTCCCACCACTGCTACCAACGTCTGTGAGCGGCAGGCGGCAACAAAAACCCCCGCAGCCCTGCATTTCTCTGTGCTGACACAACCGTCCCATCTCAAACCACTCTGTGTTTTATTGCAGCTTCAGATGCCTTGTCCTTTGCTTGAAGCACCTAGGCACCTAGCAGCATGTCCAAGCGTGCCCGAGACGTCGAGCTAGATCGGCTGGTGCATGACAAGCCGCTCGACGGCAGGGATGCCTCCCCTCCTGGCCGCGGCGTGCTAGAGCAGCTCCCCAATGTCCCCAGCTACCGAGCCACCGCTGCCTCCCGCATCCCCGTCCTGGCCGCCAGCAAGCCAAAGGCTGGAGTTGTCAACCCCAATTTTTGCAATGAGGAGCAATCCCCCCTAGGTATTAGAGATGTCGGCTTTGACGATGGGCTTGCGTAGTTTGAGGGGGGCAAGGGGTTATTCCTGGAGTAGCTGCTTTTTGTTGCTTTTTTGGGAAAAAATAAATAAAAGCATGCTTTATGTTGCAGCACTGAGGCTGGGGAAAAAAATTCATGTTTTTCTGCTCTCACCTCATCACTATGTGCCTTTCTAGCTAACCCCTAGAGAGCATTTGCAAATATCAGTAAATTATATGCTATATGTTTTGACCTGCTTGGCTAAAAACTCTCCCAAAGGACCTGCAGGCCGAGGGTTAAATATCCGCTGCGGACGTGGTTTTCTCCTTAGCATTCGTGCAACCTGCTCATACTAAGAGGACAGTAAGATGGAGGTTTGCTGTTCACAGTTTTCTGCCTTTTAACCCAGAACTACAAATTATGTTTCTGTAGCCTTGCTTTGCTTTGTTTTTAACCAGCAAGCCAAATTCTGCTGTTTTTCCTTACACGCAATGGGATTTTAACTTTGCAACCCAAACAGGCCTTTTCTCGGTGATTTGATTGAGCCATGCTCTGATCCACTGGTCCTACATCAGTGTGGGACTGGAGGGGATGCGCGGGGTCTTTCAGGCATGTAAAACCCCCCCTTAGAAGAAAACCTGCAGGAACTCGCTGCATTTTGTTATATAGCTAAGAAAAGGGGTGACTCTTCACAGCCCGGCCAGCTGCGGTATCTAGCCAAGATAAGCTCCAGCACCATTTCTCCCTTGGGCAACTGGCATCTCTACCCACTATAAACATCCAACCTTCCTGCTTCTAACCTTGCTTGTGGCAGGAAGCAGTTATTACCTCTGCAAAAGAGAGAGACCATAAGTGCTTATTTAAATAGTGCCTTATTCTGCATGAAAAACAAACACTCGTGTAATTTGGAGCTTGCGCGATTCACATGCAGAAGACCCAGGAGATTTTCTAGACCCTGGGAGGCAGGTTTGCAGCTGGAAATCCTGGATTCCTGCATAACACCCACAGCTGGTAATCCTCATCTCCATCATTTTCCAAACCACCGGGACCCAACACTTGCACAGAGTAGTTGCGAGCTGGGAAAGCAGAAGGAAGCAGGTGGCACTTCTTCTAGTGTTAAAAACTGGGCAAAAAAGAGAAAGAAATGCTCCAAACCATGAGGAGAAAGGAGTGCTGGGCGAGAAGGGAATGGAGGGAAAAGGAGAGTCCTTCCAGTGTGCTGTGGGGTTTGGGGGCAGCTCCGTGGAGATGATGGGGCTTGGGGATTCATCCCGGCTGCAGGCTGGGCTCTGCACCCCTCTCACCTGCAATTGTCCTTCTCCACGGGCCAGGTAATTACCCCACCGTGGACATCAAGGATGTGGACAGCGGAGGCGTTGCTGTGGAGAACGACGGTACCCACTTACCGGTGCCCACTGCTGGCGCTCCCAACACGCTGGCGGTGCCCAGCACGGCACCGGCATCCCCCAGGTATGGCTCTGCCCAGGTGTGGTCCCCGGGTCCCAGGGGTCTTGCCCACTGCCCCAACAGTGCCGGTACAGGAAAATTTATGCAACCATATGGAGCAACCCATTTCTGGCAGGTTTGGCCAGTAAGATGGGATGATGTCTGTGTGGTGGGTGTCATCCCCGTGCAAGGCAGGGGAGATGGCAAAAGCCTTGCCTCTTGTTTGCATTTTTTAATTAAAAATGGTTAAATTTTGCTTAAAGCTTCTGGGCGCTGGGGACAGCCCTGTCTGTGTGTCCTCCTGGAGATGGGCTCAATCCCCGGGCCATGGTCAGATCCCCTTTGTCTGTTGTCCCACACGTCTGCACTCCCAAATTCAGAGCACGGGGTCCCGTACGGGCCTTCATCATAAAACCCAACAATTTTCTTCTTGCATTTTTGCTGTAAGGGTTTGCAGCATCTACTCCGTGGGTTTGCGCCTTCAGATCAAGGATGGTTAGAGAGGGGGAGGGTCAAAACTGAGCTTTAAAATTGAGGCTGGAGGAAGCCAATGGTTTTTCAGTTGTTGTTGGGGTATTTCTGAGGCTAATTCTCGCAGAGGATTAAAAATAAAAACCAAGGTGTTTTTTTCTGTGCTGAAAACCAGGTGTTATATTCATCCTCACTTAATAGTTTGGATCTTTTAGTAAACAAGCTCCTGGGGGACTTGAAAATAAAATGGAAAAAATGCCCATAATCCAGTCTGTTTGAACAGCTTTTTAAACTGGGAAAGCAGAGCCCAAGGAGTCATATGAGATACCTGCAGTGCAAATACTGACAGCGTTAAGAGACCAGTTATTTAAAGCCTGCTGAATCTCACTGCCTTCTTTCTATTAGCCCAGCGATGAAAATTGTCCTGTGACAACAAGCTTGTTGCTGGAGAACGCTCGAGACTCACATGCCAGGATCAGTCTGTTGAAACACCTTTAGCAGTCGCTGCTCAGGATGTTTTTCTCTCTGGAGTTAATGAACAGGACAGGCTGTTTTTCTGAGACAGAAAAGTCTGTGTTTTCCAGTCTGATCAGCAGGCATGGCAGCGCTCGCTTTGAATCAGGGTCAAGGTAATGGCCTTTCCCTTATGCCTTCAACCAACATAGAAAATGGACAGCAATTCAGATTAACACCCCTGTCATGCATCCCAGCACATTGTGGGCATCTTTGAAGCCCAGGATCCAGCAACCCAAAAGCGCAACCTTATTTTATTTAGATCCACTTGTCTATGTGCAATTCTGTCTCCACCATCATTTTTTATCATCTTTTATCAAGACCTTATTGAGGCCTTTCAATATGTAAGGGGAGGCTTATAAGAAAGATGTAAAAAGACTTTTTACCAGGTCCTGTAGTGACAGGACAAGGGGATACAGTTTTAAACTGAAAGAAGGTAGGTTTACATTGAACATAAGGAAGAAATGTTTTACTATGAGTGTGATGAGACAATGGAAGAGGTTGCCCAGGGAAGTTGTGGATGTCCCATCATTGGAAGTGTTCAAGGTCAGGTTGGACGGGGCTTTGAGCAACCTGATCTGGCGGAAGATATCCCTGCCCATGGCAGGGGGGTTGGACTAGATGATCTTCAAAGATCCCTCCCAACCCAAACCATTCTGTCATCATATGGTTCCCCAGTAGAGCTATTTTTTGGAGCACCTTGGTTTTCTTATGCTATTTTCTACTCATTTCTTAATGCAGGTTGTACATTTGCAGTTACACATATGAGCATATGAACCTTTCTGCCCTGTCTCCAGGTAGTGCCTCTCAAAACACTGGAGGTCCCTTGGTAGAGCTGGAGATTTTTAAAAGCCAGCAACTCCTGTTTCGCTACATAAAGAAATAAAATTTCATCATTCTGAACCAGAAGGAAAATGCTTGGCTCTGGCTGGTGTTTTCAGAGGAGGAGGACATCAACTCTGCATTAAGCAATCATTTGGTTGTCCTAAGTCACTTCTCTTGGCCACAGTCTTGAGTTTTTTCCCACAAGGGGCTGTGAAGGATTAGGGTTAACATTGTTTAGACATGTCCAGAAAGACTTACTGCTAATGAGCCACTTTGTCTACGTGGTGCCTGGAAACAGGCTCTCACAGGTGATAAATACCAGGATACATCTGACATTGCCACATGGGCAGGGCCCCTCTGGGGGACCCTGTGCATCCCACACTTGTCTGGGCAAGCACAGGACAGCCCTGTGCTTATGGCCGCAGCTTTCCAAGGGCATTGAAAATGGAGCAATGCTTAGGCTGTGACGGGGTCTTCTGTTGCAGCTGGCTGTTCAGTGGATGTTTGCGTGGTGGCCGGTGCCACAGAGCTACCTGAGCACAGCTGGACCCTTCGCTTCTGGGCAGCCTCAGAGCAGCCACCCACGGTCCACACCAATGGCCAACCCCAGGCAGCATCTGCTGGCCTCATGTTGCTCACCCTATAGCTTTATTTAGGCAACTGGACTCTCTACCTGGTCTCTTGAGGTGGCAATTTACATTTTTATTGCTTGTATTCAAATTCTTTCATACTTGGCTTCCTGCATATTTGTGCAAGGGCGTTCGTGCAGCTCTTTGTACCTGTGCTGCACATTTCCACTTCTCAATTTCTTTACCATTAATTTAATTATTTATTTACTCTTTCATCTTTAGCTTTTACTTGGTCTACACACACTCCTCCTCTTCACTAGCTATGTTTCTCTTGGATCACTTTGTATCGTAGGAGATGCAGTTTGAAGTCTTCATGCATCAGTGGAAAAAACTCTGGGTTTTAGTGCCATTCTGACCAGAGGGCTGGAGGTCCTGCCCCAAAAAATGTCCCCTGCAGCTAGACTGTATTAAAAGACCGAATGTTTTCCAGGGGATTATCACACGGGTTCCTTTTTTAACATGGATGACTCAAACTGCTAGACCTGCCAGGGTTTTGGACTTAGGGTTGCACATACATGAGCTTCTCCATGGGACTTAATGTAAAATCCCAGGTTCTGTTTGAGCCCTTCACCCCACAGTTTCCAATATCTGCTGAAATTTGCGTTGCTTTCCAGGTAGCTCCTGCTCCTTCTCACATCCACGTCTGCTGTGAACGCAGATGAACTACAGGCACCACAGAATATCAAGGGATGTTTCTTGCACCTCTGAATTTACAGCCTTCTTGGGGATGTTTATCTCTTTTCACATCTTTCTGAGGGCATCCATTAATCTGAAGCAAAAAGAGGCATTTTTTCCCAGATGGATGCTGACACATAAAGCTTTGCATGGACTCAGAAGGTGACCACGTGAGCTCTGTGGCCCGTGAGACCTGTGCTGTGCCACAGGCAAAGAGGGGGGATGGCGATAACCTCTCTGCAGTGTGCCCCTTACAGGGCAAGGGGCCATCGGGATGTTGATGTAGGCTTCTTGGGCTTGTTCATGGATGAGAATCGGCGATGGGGTAATGCAGTGCCCTGAGGGGACAGAGGCAGGGGAAAGGTAGCTGGAGACTTGTGAGAGGCAATGGATGTTGTCCTAACAACAACACAGACCTTGGCAGGACTATTTCTCCAAACTGATGTGGTTTTGGGAACCCCTCCATCCATATCTGATGGTACTTTAACAGGGGGGTTGGTGGTTTTCCTCCACCCTTGCGCTGCAGGCTTGGGGAATGAAGGTTTCATTGGTCTTGTTCATCTGCTCCCCATCCCAGCAGGGCACACCTCAGGGCCAGCGAGGCTGGAGATGGCTGGGTTCTAACATTTGGCTTTCTTCAGGAGACTTGTGATGGCAGGACAACCTCCCTTGGCATCCTCCTTGCTCCTGCTCCACATGCAGCACCAAGCCATTTTGCACCAGGGTCAGTGAGATCCTGGCTCATTTAGAGCAACAGCTGTGGTGACAGAAGACAATTTCTTCGCTGCACTTAAAACTCTGGACTTGACTGCAGGTTTGCAAACCAGTCCAGATTTTTGTCATGATTGTCATCTTTGTGTTCAGCTCTCCTTCTGCCACTTTGCTTGCCCACATGTAAGGAAGTTGTCCCAGAAACCTGGCTGTGCCAAAAGGAGCCACCAGCTGCGTTCATTAGGACACATCTTCTAGGAAGACATCAGCTGCCACTGGCTCAGCGTCACCAGGACAGTGTTTATAGGGCTCTTCTCGAACCTGGAGCCTCTCTCAGCTGTTGCACTTTGCACTTGGCTTTGCAGGTATCAGCAGCTATTAGAGGGTCCATGTTATGTACCTGCTGCTCTGCAATTCACTCTTTGTCTTGGGGGCTTAAAGTGCTACGGAGCCAGCCCAAAGCCAGGTGGTGTCCCCAGTACCTTCTCTTTTTTCCAGATTTCACTTTCTTGCTCCACCTTACTGGTATTGCATTTTCCTTGCCTGCCTTTCAAAGTGCAGTGGTGTGATGGCACAGCACTGGGGATGAGCACCCACCCTCCATGCATCTTGCCAGGTGCCCAAAATGGGTTGCAAAATGGGCCGGGTGCCACATGCCCATGCAGCCATGGGCTCAGTGGTGCCCAGGAAGCAACAGAGCTTTAGCAGCAAAGGAGCACAGTGGTTTGCTCCCATTTACTTCATGGAATGCCAAAAATTAGGGGAAAACTGACCATGGTAGGAGAAGGGGAAGTGGAAACAGGTGAGACCTGGGAGGAAGAGGAGGAGCTGGCTGAGGATGGGGGACAAGCCCAGCCTTGGTCACTGTGTTTGTGTCTGCAGGAGGAAGCTGCTCGTCCCAGAGGATGGTCTGGACAAGGGACTGGTGAGCCAGTTGCACACCCGAGCACTGCTGGGCTGGGACGAGGAGCAGAGGGAAAGGTGCGTGATGGGACTGAGGGCTCCAGAACAGCCAGGCTCCCAGGCATTCGGATCCTGGGGCTCAGGTGGATATAGCAAAGATCCCAGAAGTGCTGGGATACCAAAGGGAGAGAGACCATTGCCCGCAGCAGGTTTAGCACTGTGTAGCAAGTAATGCACTCCCCCTCCAAAAAAAACAATCATGATGCTCCCTGGAGCAGAAACTGCTCTCTTGTTTTTCCTGTATCTAGGTAGAAATATTCTCCTTAAGACTAGGTTTAACCACAGAGAAGATGCACCTTTGATCTACATACAATATAGCACTATGGGGACACCTTGTTTTTACTGATTGTGGAGAAATTACCTTTTTCTTCCATGTAGGAAGCTGTGCATCATGCACCCCAAGTTCTGGCTTCCCTACAGCCCTGGGGGACAGCCTTGGAGGGAGCTGCCTGCCCTGGGAAGCAGTCTTGGGGAGGGTCTGCACCTCCACATGGCACAGGGTTTTGCCTTCTTCCTTGGCAGAAATTGTTGTGCCAGTTATCACAACGAACCAGCCTGGAGCTACAGCAAGCAAGCTTGTTTCTGTCCTCCCTCCTAGTGATGTTTCTCAGTCATGCTAGGTAAAGCATCCTGCTCTGAATCCGACCTAGTTTTAATAAAGAGGCTGAAAGGAGATGATGTAGTTTATAAATTCAGGGGCTTGGTGTGCATTTTCACCCCATAGTTCTTCCAAAATCTTCTTCTCCCAGGCGCATGCAATCCAGCCTGGGATCTTGGTGCTTCCAAGTCCCTCTGAGGGCATCTCACACCCCAGGGCAAGGATAAGGATCAGGCTGGTGCTGCTTGACGGTATTTTACTCAAACCACCTTAACTTGTGTTCTTCTGATTACACAATAGCCAGATAAATATGACTAAGTCCTAATTCAGGAACCTGTAGGTTAAAAAATGGGTCATGAACCTGTCCTTGGGCTTTCCTATCTGCATGAAATGCCTGATGGTCTCCTCGCAGCCTGCCTGAGCGCATTGGTTCAGCCACGAGCCTGAGCAGCGCCATCATCAACAACCGGCTCCAGGAGCTGGTGAAGCTCTTCAAAGAGAGGACTGAGAAGGTGAAGGAGAAGCTGACTGACCCTGATGTCACCTCGGACGATGAGAGCCCTGTGGCATGTGAGTTTGAGTGGGGCGGGGAGTGTTTGACTAGTGGGTCCCCCCACACACTGTGTTTTCAGGGAAACAGCTGCTTTATTAACAGTTTAAAGACCTTAAAACAAATTGCTGTAAGAGGATTTTCTGCCATTAGAAATAACTGCATGGCCTCTTCCAGCTCCCACCAAGCTGGTGCCTGCGGCAGCACCAGTGCCTCCCCCAGGAGGGGAGCCGGAGGGGGACAAACCAGCAGGGGATGAGCACTATTGCGAAATGCTGTGCTGCACGTTCAAGTACCGGCCCTGGCTGGACCACCTGAAAAACTACCGGTTCCCCACCAGCATCGACCCGTTCACCAGTGAGTGAGGGAGAACAGCCACACATCTGGGCTGGGGGCAAGCAGGTGGGGCCGGGGGAGAAGGGGTGAGGAGGGGAGGAGGTGTAAAAGATGAGACCTTGTAGAGAAGGGAGGACAAGTAAGGAAGGAGCAACTTAGCTTACACCTGTCTACTAAAGCCCAGAGTTTTAAATTCCCCTGCGAGGCACAGGCATTCCTAAATACTTCCCGATAGCTGTGGGTGTCAGGAGCATGACCAGGCAGGCCTTCTGCTTTCAGGCTTTTTAGTGGGCAAGCATTGTCCCTGTGGTATGGACACCCCAATTAAAAATAACAATCACAAAAGAAAAATCCACTGTCAGGTGGGCACCCCACAGGAACCCAGCTCCTTCCTTAGTCTTTGCTATTTCACAGCCGTTTTGAAGGCCCCAGGCTTGGACAGCGAGCCATCAGCTCAGCACAGCCTCAAGCGGGAAAAAAAAGCCCCCCCAAAAAAGCAAGAAAGTTGGTAGTGTGGGAGCAAAGCAAAAGCAAACCTAGTATAACCATCAAAATTAGAAGAGGCTTTCTGATAAAAAGCAATGTGCTCTGCAAACAGTGCTATTCACTTTCAGTCTAGAGCCCAGCTCACGAGCAATTAAATGCTGTCGATAAGAGACATCCTTTGGGTCTCCTCCTTGCACACAGGGCAGGGCAGGGGATGAAAACCCCTTTGTGTAGTGGATTCACGTGGACAAGGGACATGTGCCCGGCTAATCACAGTGTGGTTCCCTGTGCACAGATCTGATGTATGTGCTGTGGCTGTTCTTCGTTGTCATGGCCTGGAACTGGAACTGCTGGTTGATCCCCGTCCGCTGGGCTTTCCCCTACCAGACACCGGCAAACATCCACTGCTGGCTGGTCGTGGACTACCTCTGCGACCTTGTCTATCTACTGGACATCCTCGTCTTTCAGACCCGGCTGCAGTTCGTCCAGGGAGGAGACATAATAGTGAGTGGCAGCACGGTCGCTGCGTCCCACCGCTGGGGACTGGCTGTGGGGACCTCCCATCACCCCGAGCGGCATGGATGGTGCTGGTCACTGATCTCTGAATCGAGCTCCCCGAGCTCTCCCACCACGGCTGTGGCCATCAGGGCTGTGTCCACTCTTGGAGGACTACCAGCATCTCTCCTGCCATGTAGTGGATAAGCCGGCAGTCTTTTTGTCTGCCAAACATCTGTATTTTTCCCGTGAAGTCGATACCAGCCCATCTAGAAAGCATGTGGTCTATGGTGGCCCCATTCCTGGGTAGGGATGCTTGCAGGGTGATGTTCCGCAGGGCAGTCCTGCCAAGAGCACGGTGAGGTGCATGCCAACCGTCCCCAGCACAGCCACACGCTCCGAGTTTAATTTTCAGGAGCACAGCTAGGCAGAATGCATTAGCGATATGACAAAAGTGATTGCAATCTGCATGCATAGGTCACGTGCCTGAGATAAGTGAAAGCCCTTGATTCTGTTTCCGTACCCAATTAAATAAGCTGTGAAAAATAAAACCTTGAGGTACAGCCTTCCCATTGCCCATGCGAATACTCAGAGAGGGAGGTTTCTCCTGTAAACTCTGACTTCTGTGGTGCTGGCACCACGACGTGCTTTCTCTGGGATGCAAAACGAGCACAGGATGTCCTGAGATAGAATGGGAAGATGGCATACAACCAGGTCTTCTGCTTCTCTTGCTCTGCTCCCCTTCCCGGGCACAAAGGGAGCATCTTCCATGTTGCGGAAGAGGAAAGCCAGGCAGGACCACGTTGGCCATGACTTTCCATTCTGCAAGCAACGACCAATCTTCCTCTCTCTCTCTCTCCCTCTCCTATTCCCAACCAGACTGATAAAAAGGCCATGAAAGAGAACTACCTGCGATCACAACGCTTTAAGGTTCGACATACTTTTATTTATTATTCTGAATCTTTAATCTGAACTGTGGCTTGCAGCTCCACCCAACCATGCCTGCAGGTCCCCACAGAAGTTTCTCTTTTTGTGTGGATCTCAGATGGATGTGGTGTGCCTCCTGCCCCTGGATTTCTTCTACTTCAAAGTCGGTGTCAACCCGCTCCTGCGCTTTCCTCGCTGTCTGAAGGTGAGTTGGAGCTTATAAAATCAGGCAGAGCACCAGTTGCAGTGGATGTGAAGAAGTCCCATACTGTTTTGGGTAAGCTTTGGCTTGCTAGACTCATTGATGATGATGAGAGGATTGTAAAATGGACAGAAGTCTTGTACCAAAGGCTTTGCAGGGTTGTTGGTCAAACACTTCAATTCAATCCTAAAGCACACTCACATTTGAATAGCAGGGCACTTACAGATGGAGCCAAGTCTGTCCGTGGCAGTTCATGCTGTAGAGGGGCTGCAGGAGGGAAACGGAGAGGGAGCGGGGTTTTATGGGGATGTAACTCTCCCAGTGGGTGCCGCGGGAAGCTGGAGCATGCTGCTTTCCTTCTCCTCCCAGTACATGGCCTTCTTCGAGTTCAACAACCGCCTGGAGGCTATTCTGAGCAAGGCATACATCTACAGGTGAGGGGAAGGGAGGGAGGGACAGAGCATGGAGTTGCTCTTTGCTACTGGGGAAGAAGGTTTCACTTTGGTGTGCACCTGTTCTGGGTTTCTGATTTATTTTCCCACTGTCCCTGGACCAGCTGACAGGGGCGCTGGCTGGTGCAGGCTGAACGTGGAGGTCCTGGAGCCCATGTGGGTAGGATCACCTCTCCCCGACCCAGTGGAGACAGGGGTGCTGGCAGTGAAGAGGAGCTGCCAGCAGATAAGCTGCTTTTTCTGGCACTTCAGGAGCTGCAGGGCTGCTAGAAGGAGCAGTGGGGCTGCACATTTGGGTGCTCTGTGGTTCCTGCATTGGCAGGACCTGCATGGTCAGCACTCGGCTCATCGCATCAAAGCTCCTTGTGATGCCAGGGGTGGATCTGATGTGTTCCTCCCAGCAGACACCCTATCATCTCCCCTCCTGCTCTCTCCTTTTTTTTTTTTTTTGCAGAGTGATCCGGACCACTGCCTATTTACTGTACAGCTTGCACGTGAACTCCTGCCTCTATTACTGGGCATCAGCCTACGAAGGACTGGGCTCTACCACCTGGGTCTATGATGGGGAAGGAAACAGGTACAAGCCAGGGCTTGGGTCCTCACGTAGCACAGCTTGCTGTGATGAACTGGAGCAAGAAGGGATGCAGCTGGGTTCATAAAAAACCCTGAAGCAAAGGGCTGGGGTTGCCAGGAGAAGGTGCAGAGCCAGGGAGAATGACAGGGACAGGAAGGATGGGATGTGCAGTAATATATGGCGCTGCAAGACAATGAGGCTGCAGCTGGGCTCAGATGGAAGGCAATGGCAAGTCGAAGAGGCTGAAAAACTGGAAACCTGGTGCTGGGAAGCAAGGGAGTGCTCCCTGGCTGAGCAGGATGGCAGTGTCAGCCCTGTTTCTGTTCATGTTGACCTGCTGCCAGGTCAGGATGGAGGCTTGAAGCTGTATGTCCTAGGTGCCGTGTGTCAGGCCCTTTGGACCAGCCCAGTGCCCTCATTCCCAGGATGCGAGACAGGGATGGTGGCCATCCTGTCCCCTCACCATGGCATTTCCAAGATACACATGTTAAATGTCCATTGCATTGTCAGTGATGGATGCCACAGGGAGAGTACTCAGCTCACGAGCTGAATGCCGCCTTGTAGCAAATGCCCACACCTGTGTGTTTCACAACATGGGCAAAAGAAAATACTGAGTAATGTTTAGCTAACTTAGCACCATGCAGTAAATGAGAGTTTCCTGTAAAAAGGCACCAGTAAGTGCATTAAAGACTTACCATGAGGTGGGTGTAGGTGGGGACAAGTGACTGTCACCCATGCAGCGTTAGTGTGGGTGTTGCCTTCCCTTTGAGCACTCAGCTTCTCATGTTAATGTTGCTGCTACATAGTTATTTTGTGTGATATACATATCTCTATCTCTATGTGTAACTATGACATCCAAGGGAGTGCCCAAGACCAGTGAATCAAGAATTCGCTCGACATCTCCTGAGTCCTATGCCAACAATTTGCTCACAAACCCTTTTTTCCCCCTGACTATTTCTAAAAGTGTAAATGTTGCTGCAAATACGTTGCTGGTTTATGGTAGTAGAGCTGTAAGAAGCAGAAAGTGGGAGTAGCCAGAGCACCTAAGGGCTGTTGGAGGTTTGTGGAGGGTGGCTATGTCCCCCTGCTCCTGTAGCATCTCCAGAAGCACCTGCAACTGTGGTGGGAAGTCTGCAGCCCCTTAGTTTTCCCTTCGTCACCCATAATTACTCTCAACAGGCTCTGGCTTGCCGTGGCCAGAGGATGTGAGCTTGGTACTGAGGGGTGAAACAGGCCTTCACGCTAGAAACGCCTTCAAAGCTGCCTTCTCTTTTCCTCCCAGCTACATCCGCTGCTACTACTGGGCAGTCAAAACCCTCATCACCATTGGTGGCCTGCCGGACCCCAAGACACTGTTTGAGATCGTCTTCCAGCTGCTGAACTACTTCACAGGCGTCTTTGCTTTCTCCATCATGATAGGGCAGGTGAGCGGGAGTTGTGGGGGTTCCCAGCCTCAGGTAGGGAACATTTTCATGGGGTTGGTCCACAAGTTTGCATCTCTAGGTTTGTTTTCCCCATGTGAAGATCTGCTCAGCATTGGTGGAAGACAAAAAGTATTTGGCAGATGCTGTTAGGACTCGGCATACATGCTCTAGACTGCTTAGCCTGTGTGATGGATAAGTGACAGCAATTAAAACATTTCTTCCTCCCATTCAGATGAGAGATGTGGTTGGTGCCGCTACCGCAGGGCAAACTTACTATCGGAGCTGCATGGACAGTACCATTAAATACATGAACTTCTACAAAATTCCCAAAACTGTTCAGAACCGGGTGAAAACATGGTATGAGTACACGTGGCATTCGCAAGGCATGCTAGGTGAGATCCAACCGCTCCGAGGATCAACACTTGCATCGCGTGTGTTTTACTGCGGTTGCTTTGCAGAAACATTACTGTCAAATAGCACTACAGTTTTGGGGCGGGGGGTGGCTTATTTTACTCGTCGCTATAGGGGCTTTTTTGCCCACCTATAGAGTATACAGGCTGCCAGCGGGTCACAGCACCATGGTGACCCGGCATCACTCACAGTGCACTGAGTCCAGCATCCCACCTGCTGGTCCCTGGGGAGAGGGCAGTGACTGGCAATTGCTGGCCAGAACGTGTCCAACAGTAAACCCACTAGCTCGCCCTACCAGTAAGTCATCAGGCAGGACCTCTACGCCTGCTGTCCTGGCCAAGAAAGGTGCTGGCTTGGGCTCACTGGTCTGTCTCTGAGAGCCGTCAGGGCAGGGATAACATGAAGGGCGGCTCTCCATCGCCTGTTGGCTTTAGACCTGCAGGTTGCTGGGTGGGCAGAGGCTGGAGGAGACCCTTCTGGGTGAGCTGGCTCCTGCCCTCTGCCACCAGCACGCTGCCACACCAAGCACGTGCTCTTGGATCAAGGGCTGGAAACAGCCAGTTTTCTGCTTTGTCTCACAGATGAGTCAGAGCTGCTGGTGCAGCTGCCAGACAAGATGAGGCTGGACATCGCCATCGACGTGAACTACAACATCGTGAGCAAAGTGGCCCTCTTCCAGGTATCCTCTGCAGCGCAGGTCCTGGCTGGTGGAGCCTGCCTTGCTGGCACGGACTAACGGTGCTGTTGGCTCTGTTTTGGCTCAGGGCTGCGACAGGCAGATGATCTTTGACATGCTGAAGCGGCTCAGATCAGTGGTCTACCTGCCTAATGACTACGTGTGTAAGAAGGTAATGAGATGCTTGGGTGCCCTCCCATCCCCAGTGTCATGGCCGGGCAATGCAGAGCAGGGAAGGAAGGCCAAGCCTGGCCCATCACCCCGGCGTCGAGCAGGGAGGGAATTCAGAACAAAACCATCCTCTGTTGCAGCTGGTCTTGTGTAAAGACTGACCTCTTCTGCTGCAGCCACGAACAGCAGGACAGCAGGGAAGAGCCTGCTGAGCTGGAGGAGACTTTGGGATGCTTAGATGAGGATGCTTGGGAGTGAGCACCATCAGGACAAAGCATTTTGAGAGCTTGGAGAGGGCAGTATGGTCGTGGGGGTTTCCAGCAAGATGCAGGTTAGGGCATCCATAAGGTCTCCCTGTTTCTGGGCACCCCACACAGCACGCATCTTCCCTGCAGGGAGAAATTGGCCGTGAGATGTACATTATCCAAGCGGGACAAGTGCAGGTGCTGGGGGGACCTGACGGCAAAACTGTGCTGGTGACCCTGAAAGCCGGATCCGTGTTTGGAGAAATAAGGTGAGTGAAGCATAGCCAGGGGCCAGGGAAATACAGCTTGCGGGCTCTGGGCAAGGAGGGTGGGAGGTGGGGAGATCAGCAACACCGTAATTAATCTTTGTGACTGAGAGCCATGAACACTGAGTAGCATCTGCTACACAAATAACAGCTTTTTTCTCGGAGCTTTTCCACTAGTTTTGTCATCATGCTGTTTTCTGCCTGGGAAGCTAGGGACAGCAAGCAGAGGTATATGGAGTGATGGGAACATGAAGAAGAAAAGATGTTGCACTAAAACAGCCCCCCAACCATTAATCTGCCCATTTTATGGGCATGTAAAGTCCTGTACCAATTTGTAACACAGTGATAGGGTTTGTCTCCCTACAGCCCAGCAGACATTAGGCTGGTGTAAAATGCAATATTTAAATCTTGGAACAGGCAAATCAATTTTTATATAGCGCTCCATGTCAACGTTTCCCATTATTCTTTAAAATTTGGGCTTGGAAAATTTAATTGGGGGTGAAAATTAAACTGAGTCCTCTGAAAGAAAGGGATGGAGACATGAAAAGGGGGATTAAGTTATCCTGTCATTAACAACACTGACGTCTCACCATGTCTCTCTCAGCTTGCTGGCTGCAGGAGGGGGAAACCGCCGAACAGCAAACGTCATAGCTCACGGCTTCGCTAACCTTTTCATTTTGGATAAGAAGGACTTGAATGAGATTTTGGTGCATTACCCGGAGTCTCAGAAGCTGCTGCGTAAGAAGGCCAAGTGCGTATCTGGCTGCTGCTTTCTAGCCTGTGGGGGTTTAAAAAAAAAACCAAAACAGAGTATGGGTTTCAAGATCGCAGGGGAGATTTCTCTCTGTGTGAAGCCCTGGGAAGGCTCCTGCTGCAGGCACCGGGCATTAGGCACGTGTCCCCGGAGAAGAGCCAGGCTGGAGCTGCTGCGCTTCGGCAGAGGGCACCCAGCCCTTGCTGCTGGGCTGGGGAGGCTGGAAATGCCCAGAGCCAGCCCAGCCCTGCTGCAAAGCTCCACTGCTAAAAGCGGGTGCAACTCGGGAACCAACATGGCTGAAGTGCATTCGTTTAAAAATCTATTCAAATATTAGCTTTAGTTTTTAGCGTTACTTAGATTTGTTATTCTGTCCTTTCTAAGGCGTAAAAAATCCCCATCCTTTTAAAGTCTGATTTTTCTGCATTATAAAATCCAGCTAGTATAATATGTCCCTGGACTGAAATCATCTTTCCTTTACCTTGCTGTAGGAAAATGCTGAAAAACAACAATAAACCCAAAGATGAGAAAGGAGCGCCTGGAGACCCCCTGATCATCCCCCCAAAAGCTGACACCCCAAAGCTCTTCCAGGCTGCCCTGGCCGCCACAGGGAGGATGGGGGGCAAAAGGCCACTGGCGCAGCTCCGGTGGAGGCTGAAGGAGCTGAAGGCGATGCAGGTCAGTGTGGGGAGGGTGGCAATTTGGCTTTGCTTCGTTAGGTGTCCAGTCGCTGCTCTCCCCCGCTGGCTCCAGAGCCTGACTGTCATTAAGGTGCCTTAAAGGAGTGAGCTCAGGTCATTGGGGTCTGATGTAGTGCAGGCAGGTGGGAAGGGGTGGTCCAGCGTCTTACACACGGCCTTGGGAGAATGTCATTGTCCCACAGGGGTTTGTTTTGCAACACAAAAGGGAAACACATTGACTTTTTGCCCAGCTATGCTGAGCCTGAGTCTAATTTCTAGCTGGGTTATAGCCACAGACGAGTATCTCTTCCGTGCTGCAGAGCCAGAGCCACTCGTAATTGATCGATGTGCTGGCGGGACGGAGGGTGGTGCTGGCATCCAGCATCCACAGGCCAGTCAATATTTGCAAAGCTTTCACGGCATGGTCAAGGCAGAGGCACACCATCCTGCTGGCTCTGCACGAGCTGCAGTGAGATCACCCTTGCTTTTTTGTCATGAGCAACTGAAAATGAGCCTGCTCTTTTTTTTAAACTTCCAAGTGTCTCTGCTAAACTCATAAAAAAGATTGCATCTCCATGCAGACCCGGTTGTTACTCTTCCCAGCATGGAATTATGCAGACTATCACCTCTGGACATGTAAAGGGAGGTGAAAGAGCAGCTGATAGGGAGCACACAATGGCCTTGAGGCTGGGTAAGTATCCAGGGAGATGCTGAGCATAATTGCATTTCTGCAGTCCTTCACAAAAGCACTAGGAGGCTTCACACAATACCGTGCTTAACACTAATTAATAACCCATTAAAGGCAGCGGTAAACAGTGGCACCGTGTGCTCGTGCTGTGCTCCGTAAGGTAGTGGCAGCAAGACCCGTCGTTGGAGGGTGCAGGTATTAGGAGCTAACCCCGCCAAAGGGATTAGTAGGACCCCATTAGGACATCCCTCTCCATGGCACGTCCGTAGGTGAGGTTTCTGAGGCTCCTCTCTAAAGGCAGCTTTAGGACAGGGCAGTCCAGGGCTGCTCCCTCACAACAACACTTCTGCCAAGCTTTTGCTGAGATAACCCCCTCCAGATACTCCAAGGAGCAAAACAGGAGCTAGTGCAGGAGGTGTGAGAAGGCTTTGTTGTGCTCATCTCTATGCACTTCTCTCAAGATGTGCAGAATATAATCCAGCTACCCTTCTCACAGGGGTCATCTCTGGCAGCAAGCTGACATCCCGATGATGAGGTCCAGTGCTGTGAAACTCTGCAAAACCCCTGCTGGGCTTTGCACAGTGCAGACACCATGCTTGGCGGTAGTGGACAAGGGTCTGCTAAGGTAGATTTTACCTTTTTTTTTTTTTTTTAATTGCAGGGTTCCAGTTTCAGTCCAATCCCACCGAAATCACCAGTGCACCAGAGATCGCCTGTCACATCCCACAAAGCACGCACCCACCTGGGAGAAGAAATATTCTCAAAATCTTCTGATAGTTTAGTCACCATCCGTGTGATTTCTACAGCACACGAGGATGAAGAAATCCTTGCTGCTGAGATTTCAGAGAAAGAAGAAGAAAAAGAAGAGAAATGAAAAACTAGTAGGTCCTGGGGCAGGAGGAGGAGTCAGGCAAACACCTGGGGTAGAAGTTTTTGTCATTAATGATTTCCATGCAGTGGCTGTAGGCTTCGCTAAGTGCTGTGGGTAGGATCTGCCTTTCTTTTCTGCCTAGACCTTCACCCACTGTTGATAAAACCCTCTGCCATATGACCTAGAACCATACAAGGCTTCCATGCTCTGGAAATATATTTTTATTGAGCGTCTTTATGAATATCAGCACTAAATGTCAGGCCAGCCCTCTTGCTTCAAAATCCAGCCTTACAGAGACGGAGCCCTGAAGAAACTGCTTTTTATGGCTCTGGATGGTTAATGAGTGTTCAGATAAAGCATGAAGAGTTATTCACCTCTGACAGCTGAGTCACTGCTTGGCCAGAAACGAGGGGAAAAAAAACCAACAAGGTTTCTCTGTTGGGCTCAAGGTTGTCAGCAGCAGCTGGAGAGTGATTCATCCAAAAAGGATGTGGACTATGCTCATAAGCCGAGCACAGACCAAATCATACTGTCACAAGAAGGCCTAGGTCCATCCCGGTGTGTATAGACTGTGAGATGCTTGAGGGTCCGTCCCTGCATGGTGCCAAGACCACCTTGGGTTTGCCTTGTGGGAAGAGGAGTTCCTCTGCCAGCCATCCACCCCAGGGAGGTGGTGGGCTCTCCATCGCTGGTGGCTGTTACAGAGAGATTTGATGAGCATCTTTAAGGGATGGAGAAGCACAGTCCTGGATGAGGAGATGTTTCTGGAGATCCCTTCCAGCTCTGGGTTTCCATGGGTGCACCAGGGATAAACCGAGTGCAGGAAGGGAGAAGCCGTGTTGGTTTCCAGCTGGGACAGAAAAGAGAAGTGCAGTAAGTGCTCTCCTCTCCCAGCCAGCGTTTCAGAGTCAGGCCAGAGCCCGTAGCATGCAAATGAGCATGCACAATTGTGCAGGTGGTCCCCTGCGCTCATTGCTGGACCTCAGTGATCTGCCACGTTTCCAGCAGCCAATTTCCAGCCCCTTTTGGTCCCTTGGTTGGCTCTTGGCCATGCTTCCCATGGAAAAGCCACTCTGGTCTTGCTCGTCGCTGCAAATGGGGCTTGTAAAGACGCTCTCCCAGTGCTGGGTCAGGGCACTGGATAAGAAGGCAAATGCCTGGTTAGCAGCCAGCACGCCCAGCTGATGGCTCAAGGTGTCCAATCTTCCTCCAGCACGACCAGTTCCTCACCTTCCTCAAAGTCAGTGCCGAGCAGAGCGAGCTGCTGGTGACCTGAGAGGTCGTGAGAAGCAGGGGGCGAGACGGTGCCGGGTGAGATGATGCAGATCCTCTCCAGGGTTTTGGCTGGCCAGGGCTCCACAGCACAGCTGGCTCCATCAAGAGGAGCCGGTTTCCATCCTCCAGAGGAAAAGCTGGGGCAGGTTTTGCCGCAGGGAGCAGCCTCAGCGCCATGGCCGAGGGACTTTTCAGGTGTTCAGCAAATACTGTGAGCAGCGCTGCAGGTTTCACAGGTCTGGCCGTGAGACAGCCGGGCTGTTCGTGAAGGGTGTCAGCACCAGCATCTCCCCATATGTGGGTGATCCTTCTTCCCATCAGCAGCCTGGGGCTGATCTTCACCTCCTATGGGGTCATCTTGTTTTGTTGTGTTTTTTCCCTTCTCTTGCAAAATAGATGGGTTTCTGTGGAGGAAAAAAGCCAGGACGTATGTTAATTAATGATAGCTTGCTCTCTTTTAAACAAATTTAATGAGCTCCAATATACTGCAGGAGGGTCTGAAGCCACCACTGCCCTTAACATTGCAGGGGAAAACCTGGACTCACCCAAACCTCCCTAAATATTTCTCGTCCTTAGTCATTTGCAAGCGGTTTCCTGCTGGTAGAAGGTTTCACTGGGGAGTGCAAAGTATTTTTTTTCACTAGATGGTAAATGTTTGTATAATCAAACCAGGAAACGTGCAAAAGTCAAACTGGGGTTCTGATTTGCTGCTGCAATTTGATATGGTTTAGAAAAAACATTTAAATAAATAGTGGGCTGTAATGGCTTTCATAATTGACTATATCTACAATAAACACCATGTAGATTACCATTCATTTGCTGTGGATTTATTTCAAAATCCCAGTTGTTTTCCATTTTTTTGCTCACTGATGCACCGACAGAGCCAGTAAAGTCCCCACACACGGTTCACAGATTTTCCAATAAACTTTTTAGAGGCTCAGAGGTCATATAATAGTAGTAGTAGAATTGTAATATGTTTTTCATCACCAGAAGGAAGGAAAAAAGCTTTCTTAAATGGCAAATACTTGCATGAAGATCTTAGTTTTCAACATGCTGATGGATACATAACTGGTAATTCTGGAACCACGGGTAGATTTGAAATCATCCTCCTCTGTGATCTGTTTACGGCTTTAGTTCTTTAGAGAGATTATTCTCCAGGTAATAATTAAGGTCAAGGTAGGGTTGGGCTTACAGGCTGGGTTGTGGAGTTGAGCTCAGATCTATTTGCTGTGCAGGACTATTTAGAAATGACAGGTAGGCTAAGGAGATGAGCAGCTCATTTAGTGCCTCTTGTTTTGGGGGTTGCCATAAATTGGCTTTCTGCTGAGTTTTGTAATTCCATTGATTCACCAGTTTTGCTGTATTTGCAATGGGCCTCCTTTGCAGTCGTTCCTATTAAATATCTTGCAGCATGCACTTATCACAGGTCTGTTCTTTCCACTGCCCTTGTAATGTTCTTGATGGATTTGGTAACGCTCTGTGTACCTTTACTGCATGTCGTATTAGCTTTTGCTCATTCCACTTTGATGTCGGTAAGTGTTGGATTGATCTGATATGAGATTCTCTACTAATACTAATGCAGTATTTGGGGGATCTTGCTGGGCAGTTGCTTATTGCCAGTCCAGCACCCTGGAAATTCTGCATTGCAGTGTCCTTCCTGACTTCTATTTCTGAATAACTGATTTCTCAGAGGTCCACGGTCATAGAAACCAGGTTTTCTTGCAACAATATTTTAGCTTTTGCTGCTTTTGAGTGAAATAAGTGGAACAGATAACCGCTGAAGGAAGAAGCAGAGCTTGCTGTTGTTGGATCTGTATTAATGTATTGGGTTTTGCCTCACTGTCACAAGCAGCATCTTTACTTTAGGAGGCTTTATATATACTGTTTTAATATAGATATATATATACACACACTTTTATATAATGATAGATACTTTTTAGTATTTATATATACTTTTTATACTGGAGGGGCATTCATAGTCCTTGTGGCCTGTGCTGTTACGTCTTTCAGAAAAGTGATACTGATTTAATGTTCTGTATGAAGTTAAAGACAAATGTCTCAGATAAAAAAAAAAAAAAACTTACAAAAGGAATAGTATAACCCATCATAGACATCTGAATATGGAGGAAGTTGTTTTCCTCTGGATAGAAACAGGGCAGGTAGCTTCTCTGTATTTATAGTCGGAGCAATCTTTTAAAAAGATTAAATGCAATTGCAGGTTAATCACTGATAAGGTTATAACGAAAGTAAAAACAAATAAGCAGGTTTGAGGATTAGCCTCGGGTCTAGAAAGAAATTGCAGGATAAATGGAAAGCCCAGTTAAATGGTGTTTAATTAGAAAGCTTGAAATAAAATTAAGCACTTTAACCTTGAAACCTGAAGACCTTAACCAGCAGGACATGCTCTTAATTCTGGGAACAGTCTGTAAACCACTTTTTCTGCCTATATATATTTTGTCCGTTGTGTAGATCTGCTTTGAGTCATGGTTGCAACTAAATCCCCCTGAATCCCTTTTACCTTCCTCTAAAATGGAGCTAATACAAGTCTGGTTTTCTCTGCCCTAAGCATATAGCTCCTTTTATGTGCAGTAACGGTCCCACCGGAGTTACCACCCTGAAAAAAAAGCCAGACCACCATTTGGGAAGGGGTCACGTAGAGGTACACAAGCTGGCGAGTGCCCACGTCAGCATTTATTAACAGCAGCTTGGGCTTAGCTTGGGCTGGATGACATTTTTCCTTTTCTCATTCTTTCCTTGTTTACCCATTCTTATTCCGGGATGAAACTTTCCAGCTTTGGTGCATGCCCTAGGGTGAATGTCTTAGGGAGATCTGAGCAATATCCAGCGAGTTGGGTTTGAGTCATCTGACGAAGTAAAGCCTAGATACCTACCTTACTTCATGCATTTTTTTCTGCTTTTAGAAGTCACTTCATGCATGAGAAGAGCTGGAAGTCACACAGTTAAAGTCCAAAACCTGTTTTCTTGGATAAATTGGAAGGGATTTGGGGGAAGTGTGAACAACCGGAGAAGTGAGATAAATCAGGTTGTGGGGATGCTACGGGGTGGCCAGAGGACATCCCTGCCAGCTCTGGGCTGTGACATCCCGGGGACGGCATGGCTCAATGTGCTTCACACATTTTGCAGGTACTTGCGTTGCAAGCTTGAGCTCACCGGGATGGCCAGTGCTCCCCTTCCAGCTTTAACTGTTTGGAAATGGTGGGCTGGGTCTGCCTCCGTGCAGCAGGACTGTTGCCACAGCACCCATGTGAACATCCTTTTACGTTCTGGAACCTCCCATATGTCCCAGCCTGTGGGTATCCCCATGGATAGTCCGAATTCACCCCAGGGTGAGCATCACATGGACCATGCCATGTCTTAGCAATAACTGGAGGAATGAAGACCAGCCAGACTAGTTACTCATTCTAGATAAGAGGCTCTTTTGTGCTGCAGAAATACCAGTATCACGTGAAAATCTCTCTGCTGCCATGGTTACTAGCCGCCGTCACAGCTGCCAGCAAGACGGGATTCGTAGCATTGACAGGGCTTCTGGGGTCCCCTTCGCAAGGACCCTTCCAGCTGTAAAACTGATGCTATGCCCCAAAAAGGGGGGGAGATGTCTGCGAGGGCTGCATAACCCTCCCCAGCGTGAGCTGGCCATATCTGGCATTACGATGATCAGAGGTGATTGTGTACAGTGTCTGCCCTGTTGCTGGGCATTAGGGTCTGGGTTTTATAAATTCCTCACTAATAACCTGAAATACCATTAAAAAAGTGAGAAAATGGTGCTGCGGCCTGGGCGGGCAGACATCGGCTCTGCCCCCTTTCCTGTTTTTCTGGCGTTTAGGAACTACTTGACCTCTTGGCGCTCTTGCTTTTTACAGTAAAGCGCTTCTCATTAAAGTGCTTTCCTGAACACTAATTAGGGCGGTTTTCCTTTTGTAAATTAGCCTGATACGATCTGTGTGTCTTGGCAGACACCCTCCAGAGCAGGAACCAAGGTCTTTGTGTTTGATCGCTGTTTATTTTGCAAATCTCCCCGGTTTTACTGTTCTTGGCTGCCTTCTAGAAAGTGCTCGCAGGTGGAGGTTAATGGCAGGGAAATGGGGCTTTCCAGCTTGCCTGCCTCAAGAAACAGAAGAGTTTTGGGCGCTACAGGGGCCTTCCAGCTAATGCGGGTCGATAGGGTGGTGTGAGCACACAGGAGCGCTTTCCTCCGAGCTCCTTCCCATCCCATCCCAGCATCCTCACACAGTGTTCAGTGGAGGAGCGGGTCTGCAAGGAAAGGTACTGCCTGAGCCAACCTTTTAACGGGTGATGGAAAAAAATAAATCCAATTAACACACTTATTCTGGGCAATTAAACCACTTCTTTTGCCTATAGCCAGTGCTCAGAGCAGCAGACCCAAGTGACCCCAAACCCATCTAAATCTGGATGTCTGCAGAGGGAGGAAAGTCTACCTGTCTGCCAGTGCTATCAAATAGGTTGTGTCAGCAATTTACTGGGGACCAATGGTGCTCAGGAGGGGACGGACTTTAATCAGCTCTCATTTTCCTAATGCACTGGCAGATGGGAGTGGAGGGGACATATTGCTTTCTCCATCTCCAGTCACGGATGGGGCAGAGCCACCAGAGGTTTTTTGTGGGCTGAGAAATTCAGTGGTGAAGGTGACGCTGGGTGCGGGAAGCCATCCTCTGCCTTCGCTCACTGGGGAAGCTGGCAGCGAGCAGAGCATCCCTGGAGGGGTCCTGCCACCCTGGCTCTGCATCAGCCCCTGGGAGCCCTCTGGGACTGGGCACAGTTACAGACCATCTCTACAAAAGCATTTACTGGTCCTTAACAAGGGAAGAGGAGAACTGCTGGGAGGCTTCACCTAGGGACCCCTGAGATTTGGGGCGGAGTTGACAAAGCCCCTGACGAAAAGGCAACTATTTTCCAGTGCCAACGTGCCAGCCGCGTGGCACCATGTATGGAAAAGCACGGTGAATCCCACCCCAGAAAGCTGCTGCCAGCATCATCCACGCCAGCCCAGCTGCACCAGCCCAGCTTGCTCCCAGGGTCCTAGGGAGGCTTGCAGTGGGGGTCCATACGGGCCATATCCAGAGCTCGGCACCCCTTCCCGGGCTGCGTTGAGCCATGCATGCACTGTGTGCACTGGCGGGACTTTCGGTGCAGGGCTGGAGGAAGGGGAACAGCAAGAAGAGCGGGACACAGGCTGTGGAGAGCATCCCTGCTTGCGGCGAGGAGGGTGATCGCCGCAGCCTCAGGGGGTGTTTCTGCCGACCTGCGGGTGCCATGCGGAGACTGGCCCATGGAGGAGGATGCTTCCGAAAAATGTGCCTGAGACCAGGGTTGGCCTGGCTGGGCCCGCAGGTGAGAGCGGTGGGCTGGGGGGTGAGCAGAGTCTGCATCAAAAGCAAAGGCTGGGGATGAAAACCAGCAAAATACCTCTGGATTGGAGTAGTTTTCGTGACACGTGCCCGGACATTTGCACACAGGCTCTGTGTTTTTTCTGCCGCTGTTTCCCAAGGGGTTAATTAAGCAGTATGTTTTGTCTGGTGGGATGAAGATGAAGGTGGCTGAATAGAGGCGTGTAAGCCCCAGAGAACCCCGGTCCCACCTTGCCTGGGATGCTGAGCACCCCAGCCATGCCTCAGTCCCACCTCATGTACCATTTCTTTCTCCATCTCATCCTTATTTTTCCAGCCGACACCTCTCTAGGATCCCCAAATGGACCTGAAAGCCCAGGAAGGTTTGCATGAAAAAAAAGCAGCGAGCTGGCAATTATTCCATGTCAGTCTGTATAAACCTTCCTGCCTGTGCTGCCAGATTTTCCTTAATGTCTCCTTGTTTTTCCTGTTGTGAGTGATTGCTCAAGGGATCTCCTGGCAGAGAGGACTTGGGTTCACTCTTCACATCCTGCTCATCTCTAAGGCATATGCATGAAAATAGGGGTGTGGGTCCGCTCCTCTTCATAAAGACAAATTAAATCTGCTCACGCAACACCGGGCGCAGGCAGCAGAGCCAAAGCGTGTGGCTGTTTAATATTCATTGGCCGTAGAAGTAAAAGTTTTCTTTTCTCAAATAGCTTTGCACAGCACTGCGCTGCTCCGTTTTCCCTAAACCTTAGTGTGAGGCTGAAATTTAATGTTTCCTTTGATTGTCTCCCCAACTTGCACTGGCTTAACAGAGAAGCAGAAGACCTTCGTTGGGTGCAAAACCTGCTGTGAGGACATTTTATCCTGGCATTTTATTTGCAGTTTTCGATTCTGCAGTCTGCTGCAGTAGAATGATGTCTTTGAAGCACCAGCATGGGAACAAGAAATTTTGCTTTTATTTTGAAACAGCATGAGTTTCTATGGTAGTTGTGCATCTATTTGTGTGTTATGTTTTAAGAGGAAAAAATAGTTTTCTCTGTAATAATTTGGCAGGTAGAGTCATGGATCTCTTTGGTGATTCTTCCTATTAATTAATTCTTCACCATCTCAGGTACATTTTAGAAGAAAAAAAATGAGAATTTGGTCCCAGTTAAGTTCACAATAATTAAATCACCTTGAAATACGTTTCAGTAAGTTAAACCAGAAAGACCTCAGCCTTTTCCCCTGTTAAGTGGGAAGCTGCAATAATACGGGGCAGGCTGGCACGCTCGGGCTCGGGGAAGATAACAGTGGGAAGGAGATTGCCCAGCAGCGCACAGAGGTGGTGGGAGCATCCCTGCGATGCCGGGGAAATGAGGGACTCGGATGCAAACGGGCGCCTGGACACGGCTGAGCCGGCACATCCCGAGGCTGTGGCCAAGGGACTCTGCTGATGCCCACCCGGGAGCTGGCGCAGGCACCACTGCTGCAGGGCTCCAAGCTGCATCGCTGGTGCGAACATAGGGACATCCATTATACATAACGGGTGTCAATAATGCATGGGAGGATAATGTTTCTGTCCTGCTGGAGGACTTTGGTGCAAAAGAGCAGACGGAGCAGTGGTGGTACAGCATCCCGTGCACGCTGGCGCTGAGACATGGTGGGACAAGTGGAGCGGCTGGACCGTGCCCACTGAACATCCCTAGGGCACGTTAAAATCTATAGGTGACACAGTGTTCCGAGGACCTGGAGGCGGCAGCACCAGTGTGGCTGTACCCGTGCCAGGGTGAACTCACAGTGGGATTTTGCAGACAGTTCGATATCGAGCAGTCAAAGCCTGTTAGCGAGAAGGCTATTTAATTCCATCAGAGAATATCCCACCTCGTTTGCATATTAATCTCTTTGTTGGGTGCAGCTTTCGCGTTGCAGTCAGGATGCAGCTGAGGCCGTCTCATGGATTAACTGCCATCACAGTATTTTCCTTTACATGGGTGCATTTACTTTATGGCCATAGGGGTATTTCCTTCTTCCCTGTAGAGGCTCTTGCTGATTTACCTGTGCCCATGCCTGAACTAGCTGGGTATTATTAGTGAGCCCTGCATTCCTCCAGCCCCCGCCAGCACGGCACGGCCACTTACATCAGCCCCAAAAGTCTATTCCCTAAATTATTCAGAATTACTCCTTTTGCCTTATTTCTTCTCCAAAGACAAGCACACTTTGGAGGGTACTAAAAATAAATGGTTTTGCGGAGAACTGAATGTATTTTTTAAAGGAGATGGCTCCCATCACGTTTGCCTGTGCAGAGGAAAGCCTAACCCTGCCTTTGCACACGCTGTTACCGGTGTCATCCAGCCAGGGTAAGGGGCTCAGTGGCACCACAGGGGCTTGGCTTCAAGGAGAAAATGAGTGCTAGAAGTAACAAAACTCTGAAAAAAAATCCCAGTTACCCACCTGCAGCTTCTATCTTCATACTTTTTTTTTTTTAATGAAAAAGAATTGCAAAAAGCACCCAAGGTCCCGAGCGGAGGGTCCCAAGGACACCCCATAAGCACTGGCTGGGGGATGGCTGGTGGGCTCCTGCCAGACCAGGAGCTCCAGGACCTCCTGCTTGGGATGCAGTGATCTTTCCAGTACAGCCTTAATTTTTATTTGCTGGATAAAATGTCCTGGATGATATTTACTTGGTGTCAAGCTGCCTCCTTGCTGGGTCTGCTCAAATAAGCATGGGCATCCCTCAGCTGACAGAGTAGTTTTAGCTTCGTCCAGGACGTGCTTATTCTTAGCCTTGTTTCTAAGAAGTGCTTTGTAAGCAGGAGCCCGTATTGGTTAATGCCATGAAACATTAATGACTTAGCAGGTGAGCTGCGGTCCTCCTGCAGAGCAGCTCACAGCTCCCCAGCAGCCAGCGTGGCGCAGGATGAGCCCAGCAGTGCTTTGCTTAGGGGAGGCACAAGCATTAAAGCCAAACCCAAGTCGTACCTGAAGCCAGCTGAAAGATATGATGAAGAGAAAAGGTAGGTAAAAGGGAGACTCGGAGGTGAGGTTTTGGTTAGATGGCTCTGCAACACAGACTGACGTAGGAAATTTGGAGGGGTGGAAAAGCTGCCCATCTGATGGCTGCTGCATCTTGCACCGCACTCTCCTGACTGCGGGTGAGTTGCAGTGTGTGTTGTAGAGTTTTTTCTCTACCTGAATAGAGCACGTTGAAAAAAAAATGTCGCTTTTGTCATTTGCTTAATATAAAAGAGATTTGCATGGGGGGACACAGGCAGAGCCGAGCCGTCACGTGCAGCAACTCTCAGCTGGACCGGCCAGCTCCTCATCTCTGGACCGGCCGGCTCCTCGGCTCCGGACAGGCTCCATGCTGCCCTGGGCTGCTCCCTACCACCCTGGCAGCCCAAACCTGGCATAACCAGCTCACGGGGTTTGGCCGAGGGGGGCTGAGCCCAGCAGCTGCGGAGCCCCCTGCCACCATCCAAAGCTGCTGCCGTGGCCAGCAGCAGCCTGATGCATCCCAAGGCAGCGATCCTTGCAACACCCCTCCCCAGCTCCCACTCTCCACCCATCAACGCAAGCCTATCTCAAGGATCGGAGCCTCCGGGGTGAATTAATTCACTTGGTGAACTTTAAAACGAGTATTACATTTCTCAGAAGCTTGCTAAGACTTAATTAAAACTCCTATCTTTGCACAAAACGGCAATGTAGGAATGCAGGGGGTTCTTTCCTGCTTTGGTAAGTGTTTCATGTTGGCTTGGCAAACTGTGCCTCAGCAATGCCGAGAAATCCCCTCGCCTCCTCGAGGAGGAGCAAAATGAGAATAATGAGCTGGGTTATAATTAATCGTGCTCTGGGGACACGTTCTCATGACGCCTGGTGCTTCTGGTGGGAGTTTTCTACAGGGAGCATCCCAATATACAAGAGGCTTCAGGTATGCTCCTGCCTGCATTCCTGGACTAGGTTATCAGGTTGCTCAAAGGGAAGGGAGGGGGAGTTAAATTTTTGCTGGGATTTGGGGGATTTTTTAGCTGTCTTACAGATGTAGGTTAAATATTTGCTCGGGGCAGAACAAATGCCTAATGCAAAAGGCCTCGCTCAGCGATGTGTTTTGATTGCTGGAGCTTCCCTTCATCCAAGTAAAAGGCGAATTAACCTGCCTGACTTAACAGCGATGCTTTTCGGCTACAGAAAAGTCTGGGCTAAAAGCAAAGAGCCAAACCCACGCCGGGGTCACCGTCCCCCAGCAGCTGCAGGCCAGTGCCGCCAGTACTGTCTGCGGAGGGCAGCTGTGTTTTAGCGCTGATGGTCGTCAATATATCGACCCTTCCCACTACCTGCTGGGTGCTCGCAGGAGGGTGCCGTTGGCGGCGAGCCCTGCCGGTTGCTGCCTTTTCTCTGCCTGCCTGCAAAGCAGCATTTCTAAAAATACCTTCAGCGATGTCGTCAGCCGGTGCTTGCTCAGGTCACAGAGACGTGACATCCAAGAAAATGAGGACCGGAGCATTGCTGGGGGAGCAGGCTGAGATTATCCCAGCCAGCATCGGTGAATCCCTGCGGAAAGCGGGGTATGAGCAGGGTACCCACTGCCTGCACGGGCTCCCGTGCTGCCCCTCAGCCCCCCAGCCCATCTGGCAGCAAGCGGGCATCCCCTGGGGTTTACGGCACTCCCTTGAGCTAAATACCATTGCGGCCAAGGGAAATGGAGCTTGGCCGCCAGCGTGCATCCAACCCTGAATAACCCCACTTCTGGATCCCTGGAGATCCTGTCCCTGGTGTGCTGGGGCTGCTGGAAAGCCGTGCCATCCTCGCTGAAAATCAGCCCCACAGCTCGAAGTGGTGGGTTTTTTAAAGCTCACAGGTGACTATTTGAATATGGCTGTTGGCACAAAACCCCTTCTGCATCTCAAATTTTGCTCCATGCTTATTCATTAAGTTATTTTTCTAAACTGGGGAATTCACGCATATGCCTGGTTAATTTAGACTTATTTGTTGTAACTGATACAACTTACGTGCATTGCATAATTGCAATACCATTAAAAACCTGAAGCATTCAAAAGCCAGGAAATTACTTACCAGTTACAGTCATTTACATAAACATTTATTTTACCCTTACAGCTTGTAAATGAAGTCAGTGTGATGATAGGGCATTACAGTTGCTATCGGAAAGTAGAAAGTAACTTTATGTGTGTCAATATTATCAACAAACCAGTCAAAGGAGCCGCACAGATAATAGGGTATTTATGCAAATCAGCACAACTGCTTAGGTCCTCTACAGGTATATATATGTACATATATATGTGTGGCTATAGGTGCGCACACATATATCCATCCACGCTGAGGGCTCTGTGCTGGGAATGCCAATAAACCTCGGCTGAAGCAAAGGGGAGGCGTTGCGTTGCAGGGGCTGGGAGGTTTTTGCTGGGTTTTTTTCTGCTGCGCTGGTGGCAGGGGGAAGGCAGCTGTAGCGCAAAGGGGGAGGCAGCGACCGGGCCAGGGTGGCATTTGCTTCTCAGGGACAAGGTGCTGCGCCAGGGGCACGGGGACATGGAGGTGAGCAGCCCCCTTTCCCTGGGATGAGTGGCTGGAGCGGCTTGTGTCCCATCCCACGCTGCTGGTGACTCCCCATCACCCCCCATCCGTGGGGCTGGCTCGTAGCAGAGGATGGGGCAGCGCATGGGGGGGTCTCTGAGGATGCCCAAGAGGGAGATGCTGGGATGGGAGGACAAGGCCAAATCCTGCTCCAAAGCCGGCCGGGAGCGAGCGAAAGGCTGGGACTGAGCGCAGCAGGGTGGGAGGTGACGGACCCCTGGTCCAAGGGGAGCCCACCTCGCCGGCGGGCAGAGCCTTCTCCTTCCCAGCCCTGCAGGGCTGGCACCAAACTTGCACCATCTCCCAAGGGACCCCCACCCCTGCATCCCCGAAGCCGCACAGGACCCGCGCATCCCACAGGTCAGCCCGACATCAGGCGTGCGGACGTGAGACGTCGGCACGGGGCACCCGCCGCCACAGATGCCAAGTTCAGTTTTGGTGTGGGAAATATCCGGTACTGCCAGTTAATTACCATGAACAAGTCCTGAGTAACTTGTGTCACCCAAACCAGCCATTAACATAATGATGGTGTGCGCAATACAGACAGGGAGATACAAATCACACCCTAAAAATGCGTATAAATTATATTTAAAGCAGAATTTTTTATTGCCTTTCTGACAGCAGGGCCTTTGGAGAGGTCTCGGGGCATGCTGTGCTGTTTTCCTCACGGCCGCGGGGTAGAAACAGGTTGTTTTCCCTGTGAAATCTGGGTCCCCGGGCCCTGGCGAGCCTGGGGTGCCAGTTGGCATCAGTGCCGGCGGATGCACCGGTGTTTAGGTGGGGATGTGGCAGAAGGCGAGGGCACGGTTCGTCACCTCTGGTCCTGCGCATGAGGGTCACTGGCACCGCGATCACCTTTCGGGTGGTCCTGGTGGCTCTGTCCCCATCGTTCCCTGGGAAAGAGTGCCGCAGCCGCGGCTGGGGTTCGGTGCTGGGGGGGCAGGAACACCCCAGGGAGCCACGCCGGCAGGGGTGTGCGAGCAGGATGGGGGTACACCGGGGGTCCCCGGGGACCACCGGGACAGGGGTGGGAAGGGCCAGGGAAACACCGGCGGTACCAGGGACACACCGGGAGCCCCCCGGGGCTCTGACAAGGGGGGTCAGGGGAGCACGGCGCGGCGGGGGGAAGAGCCGGGGGAACACCGGGGCTCCCCTGAGCTCCCCGGGGCTCCGGCAAGAGGGGCTGGGGCTGCACCGGGGGCGCACCGGGAGCTCCGCGGGACCGGGCCGGGGCGGGGAGGAGAATGGGGAGCCCCGCCTGCGCCGCCCGTCGGGGGGTTTCGAGGGTTTCCACGGCAACGAGAGCGGGGCGGAGCTCGCCGTTTCCGTTACCGAAGTGCCCGGGAGGGCGGGCCCGGGGCCGGGGCTGGCGTCGGCTGCCCTGCCGCTCCGCGCCCGGTGAGTGGCCCCGTGGGGGCGGCGGCGGCAGCGGCACCGCCGGGGGGGGCCGGGAGGAGGGAGCCGGGCTGGATCGGACCGGACCGGACCGGGGCTGCCTTTGTCTGAGGGGGCTGGGGAGCGCCTGGCACGGAGCACCCGGGGCGGCGGCGAGAGTACGGTTCCCCGTTAGCCTGTAGCGGGCGGCAGGACCGGCACCGGCACCGGCGGAGCAGAGCGGGGCGTTGCCGGGCCTCTGCTCACCGGCACCGG
>NW_010972528.1:264795-278717 GCF_000737465.1 Haliaeetus leucocephalus
CGAGGCGGCCCCGGTGCCGGGGCAGCGGGGGCTGCGCGGCCCGGGCAGGGCGCTGCTCTGGGCTGCCCGCGGTCCTGGAGTTAATAAAGCAAGAACTAACCCCCAGCTCGCGGTTAGGAGGAGCCTGGAGAGGCTTCAGGAATGAGTAAATTAATTACAGACCCGGTTTATGTCACATCCGCCGGCAGCCCGGAGGGAGCCTCGGGCTTTCGGCACCCCCGGCCCCGGGAGTGAAATCGGGATTGATGCAACTTTCTGTGGGATTCGGGACTCGGGGACGGGGTTGCCGTGATTTGTTCCAGAACGGCCTCCAGGGCTTTCACGGCTGGAAACTGAGGCCAGGCTGAGCTGTCTGTCCTTGCACTTATCCGCAGAGGTATCGCGGCGCTCGGGACCCCCGTGCCATGATCACAGCCCGCAAAACCTGGGATCTGGGAGCCATACCCTCGGCGAGAGCTGCCTGGAAGACGAAGGACCTTTCCCCGGACAGTGAGTACGGCGGTGGCTCGTCCTCTTCCCTTGGGGCTCAGCCTGCTGCGCTCACGCCCTTGCTCACGCCTGGGGAAGGAGAGGCCGGGAACAGGCCAGCCTGCATTTTTTACATTTCTTTCCGGATGAAGCTCGGGATTTGAGAAATGGAGACTCGGAAGCGGGCGTGAAGCAGTAGGCAGCCGGGGGGGAGGTGAGCAGAGAGGGCTGCCTCCACCTCCCTTCTGGCCCTTCCAAGCAGGAAGCTTAGGGAGAAAGGTTCAAATTTAACATGTGAGAAAGAAAACAGAGCGATACACATGGCAGGGAAGACGCAGGGCCCTCGCTTCTCCCCGGCCTCAGCTCCTTGGAAGGGCTCCTTATCTCGCCCCGGTGCACAGACCCCGTAGGTGAGTTTAGTCGAGGGCTTTTCTCTGCGGCGGCTGAGCTGTTTTGCAGGCGGGCGGGCAACTGCTTGCCCCAACCTGCAGCCACTTGTCGGGAAACAGCCCTTCCCACCTCCCTCTTCGGTGGTGCTGGATGGGTTTCGGCAAAGGGGGAGGCTGAACCCCGCCGTCTGGGCTTTTTTTGCTGTTGGTTTCAGTGTTCGCCATCCCTATGTGCTGGCAGCCGCTTATCTGGGTGCTGCTTCTTCCCTGGCCTAATCGGCTTCAAAGCCTCCGAAAACGGAGTTTTTCAGCGCTTCCTCTGCTTGGCGGCTGCCACCGCCCGTGCTGGGATGGGAAACTCATCGCCTCTTATCTGGGCATCCGCCAGCGCTTTGGAAACACTCGATTTTCACGGCGCGCGCGAAATGTTATGGCTAATTACAGGCTGGGAAGAAGTCCAGAGCGATGGACTGATTTCATCAGGGCACATCTCCCTCCACATGCTGCTTCCACCTCAGGCCCAAGCGCCTCCGGATGATTTTAGGGAAAAAAACAACCCCTGCATTAGTGGGGTTTTATTTGTAGGTTGTTGATTTTTTTTCCTGCCTGCCAGAGAAGCCATTTGGCTGCCTGCAGTGGTGGCAGTGCTTGTGGCAGGTGGATGGGGAGGGGGCACAGGGTCCCCAAGCAGGTCCCATTGGGACATAGCCCTCGCCAGCTGCTTTTCCCGTAGCAGAGGAGGACACAGCCACAGGAAAAAGGTCCTTGAGATGCTGTTTTCCTTCTGTGTGGCTCAGAAGGACAGGGAACTGCTGCCCTGTCTGCTTTTGGGTTTGACTGCATGACAAATAAAGGAAATATTTGGGGGCAGTGGAGGAAGGTGATGCCGGCAGGGTCCGTCCGTCTGGTTTCGGTGATGCAAGCCGGCTTTGGCAGCTTTTTCGAGATAGGATCGTGGGAAGTGGAGTGGCTTGGCGAGGGGCAGGCGTGGGATGTCCCCAGCAGGGGGACAGATCTGGTCCTGCAGAGGACAGACGGATGCTACACCTTGAATTCTCATTACTAGTCATTGGCAACCAGTCTCCACCCCCTGAAGGGCTAATTTTTCTAATTAACTTAATTAACATTTTTAATAAAACTCGTGCACAGTCTCTTCCGCACCAGTGCAGTGGCAGCGGTGGCAGGGAGGAGGAAGTGGGGTTGCTGAGCAAGGCCGAAGGCTGTGTCCATCCTGGGGTCTCGGGTTGATCCAGTGATGCTTTTTGCCCCATTTCAGGCTGTGGGCAGGACACACTCATCACCGGGAGTGGAGCGGGCACCTCTCCCCAGGTTCCTCTGCTGCCTAAGCTTGTTCACCATAAAATCCTCCGCGTGAGCTGGCCGGACGCTGCAAACTCCCAGAGGCTCTGCCTGGCTCTCCAGGTGAGGAGCGCTGAGCTGGCCCTGGCTTGGGTGGGGAGGGCGTTTTTGGGGTGGTGGGAAGCATCCTGCTGGGCCATCTCGCTGTGGGAGCTGGCTGGTCCCCCCCATCACCGCAGCCCTGGTGCTGCATGCCTCGAGCAGAGCGCAGAGCTGCTGCCTGGGTGGGGAGGGAAGAGCATTTCCAGGAAGTTGGAAGGCATCAAAAAATGCCAGAGAACAGCCCGGAATAGTATTTTCTCGGTCACTTCTGGGTCAGGTAGGCAGGAGAGCTCAAGGCAGAAGGGTGATAAGAAAATGCAGTGCCGTGAGATGGTGTTTGCCAGCAGGATGGAGGAGGAGGAAGGCTTCCCTGGCCAGGGACAGTGTCAGGACGCCATGTACTGCTGTTGCTGCCACCAGTTCATTCTGGGCTTCAGGCAAATCATTTAAATTCCCCTTCTTTGAAAAGAAGGAAAGCACCTTCTTATCTCACACCAGCCTTGATGCATTCCCTCCGGCGAAACCCTCCCGGAGTCTCAAACGTAGAGGCACCACAGACACGCAGCTTCTCCAGGAGGCTGCTACCATCACCTCCTTCCAAATTGCTCTCAGAAATTTGGCATGTACTGAGTATTCACCCCTCTGCTGGGGTGAGGCAGGTTTCCCCAGCATTGCTGATCCGCAGGTCAATGCCACGGGCTCTGAAATAAGATATAAGTAAGAAAAGGCACTTTTGAGTGAGGCAGGGAGCAATTCTGCAAGCTCAGCCGATCGGCAGTGCAGCTTTCTGAAAGCATCCATGCCGTAACGCTTTTTTAAATGGTCATTAAAAAAACCAGATTTATTTTTTTTCCCTGCAAGCCAGTGATAGATGTGATAGATACAGAAATTTGGGACCTTCTCTATATTCCTTTCCCTCCTTCCAGATTTCTTCTCTGTTTTTTTCAGAGCTGTGCTCCATCCCACAGGGCATGGCATTACCTGCGCCATGGCTCGCCAGCGAGCAACTTCACATTCAACCTTGCCTGCAAGCCAGGGTCTTTTATTTTAAGGCTATAGAGAGAAAAATAGGTGAAATTCAGTGTAACTGCATGATCAAGCTGAGGGAAGGAGGTGTTTCTGGGGAGAACTAAAAGCAAGGTGATAAATTCATCACGGCAGCTTCCTGACACTAAAATCCCTCGGAGGGAGGGTTTCCCACCTGGTATCCCCCCGCTGTCCTGTCCTCTGCGACCTCCTCCCTGCCTGCTTCTCCTGGCCAGCTCGGTGAAATGCCAGCTGCCGGCACTGTGTCCACAACAATGTGCACGTTTGATGCATCTCAGCTCTCCGTCCTGTTTCTTCTCACGGACACAGGCCCTGCAGGAGGCGGCGGGTGAGCGGAGGGAGGAGAGCCGGCGCCAGGCCCCAACACTGGCCACGGAGGAGCCACTGGCGTCCCCCCGTGAGCCGGCAGCTGCCAGGCCGGTGCAGGCAGCCTCCACCATGAACCTGGAGAAAGCAGGTAAGGGGAAGCTGGGATACAGCGGCAGGTGCTCAGGAGGAGGGATGCGATGGGATGGGTACCTGGTGCTGCTGGCAGGTAGCAGGGGGACCTCTCCTCTTTCGGGGTGCACATAGACACACGGCTGCGCTCACCAGGGTCTCAGTAGAAATCAAACACCAGCCAGCTGTCGGATGATGCCAGGTGACCGAAGAATTATTTAACTGGGTGAACAGAGCACGTGAGTGTCAGCAAACCCACCGCTCTTTTCTCCCTCTTAAGGAAAATGTAACATTTGTGGAAACACTTGCAGCATGCATGGCTGTGCCAGGGCTGGTGAATCCCCATGGTTTCCCATCTTTCTCCGTCAGGACTGAATTGTCCAGGCTTGTCAGGGCACATCCCGGGAGCTGCTCCCCATATGGTCCCTGGCTGCATCCCCGAGGAGCTCCTGGTGCGGGGTGGCTGGTGGGAAGAGGCAGGGATGTAGGAGGAAGGGAGTCTGCGTGGCAATGGTAACAGGGCAGAGCCGTGGAAACGGACACCTTTCCGAATGGGTTTCAAAGCATTTTGGAAAACAGGAGGGTGTGCGTGCCGTGCTCAGATCCCGCATCGCCACCAGCATGTCTGCCTGGTGGTAGATGTAATGCAGGTCTGGCCGGCACCTCCTCTCACAAGGATGCTCTTGCAGGAGGAAGGTGTTGGAGCAAGGAGGAGCACGTTATCTGTGCGGGATCACTCCTGCCCGACAGTTTTACTTGCAGCCGGGTGTTGTGGCTTTGAACCCAGCTCTGCAGAAGCCTTCGGTCCCAGCCCGGGATTAGCCTGGATGATGTGTGCAGACACGTGGTGTTTCCGCAGGAGCCCTGGTGCCTCCTGTAATCTTGTCTTATCCCTACACGCTCCCCAAGGGGCAAGAGCTGGCGTTCCTGTTAACTTTAGGAGTTTTGGGGTGGGTTTTGTGTGTGCTGGGTTTAAAGGGAACATCACAGTCACCTGCCTGAGCTCGGCTGAGCTTTCAGCATGGAAAAAAAGAAAAGCCACCGCCCGTCAGTGCTCTTTCAGGGTATCCAGCCCAAGGCAGGGAGACAAAATCCGGTGATCGCTTCTGCAGACATTGCCAGATAAGTCCCACAGCACACAGTCAACAGCGGAGCCATGGTTTGGTCCCAGCATTTCATTTTTTGCCCCCTCTGCTGGCTCTTAATCTCCTTTTAGAGGTAGAAAATCTGATTCACAGACAAAAAGTCTTGTTTCTTGTATTCAGAATGTTTCCCATAAAGCAGGCAGCATCTGCCCACAGGCAGCAAAGCAACTCCCAGCATCACCTCCTGCCTTTAAAACCTCAAGTTTCTGGTGGCAGCGGATGAAATCCATGGCAGACAGGGAAGGGCGCCGGGCAGCCGGGATCCTGGCCACCGGTTCGCCCGCCACCATGCCTCATCCCCACGTTGGGAATGAGTCAGGCCAGCTCATTTCTTCTTGGGAACTACCAAGTCATTTAGGGGTTCATTTGGTAGGCTCTGATGTACAGCCAGGTTGGCTTCTGTCAGCACCGGTGGCTCTATTAACACACAGAAAACGATGTTTAAAATAATACTAGGAAGGTTAGAAAGCCAAACGCACAAGGATTAGGCAATACGGCCATTCAGGGTACCCATATAATTTTAATTTGGCTTCCATTATATTTGTGTGTAACGATGCAGTCTTTAATAACATGATCGCGTACTGGTTTCCACCGGCACCTGCTCATTCAGAAAAAACGATGCCGGGATGAATCAGAGCGCCGTGGCGAAGGCGGTTGTTATCTGAGTGAGGCGGCAGCAGTTCGGTGCGTGATGGGGCTGGGTCCTGGCGCGGTGCTGTAGGCAGGCGCTCTGTCTTACGGCCTGGGATGCTGGCATCGGCAGATCCCTTTGGCTCCCACTCCGCCACAGGGGCTCGCCCGGCCGGCTGTGGTCAGTACCGTGGCACTCAGGATGCAGCTCTTGGCACGTCACTGCTCTCCGTGGGACTTCTGCAAGTCTCGCTTCCCATTGTTCCATCTCCACCACATCCCCTGGGGACTCTTCCCATAACTGTCATCCTGTTCCCCAGCGAGGCAGCTGGATCCTGACCAGCTTCATCCTTCCTCCCACTGCAGGAGGGAGGCTCTGCAGCGGGAAACGTGCCAGCCTGCCAGCGGCCCGACCCTTCCCAGTGATCCAGAAGGTGATGGCCTCCATGGCGCATCTGCAGGAGGAGAAGCTGCAGCTGCAGGAGGAGCTGCTGGGGCTGCAGGAGAAGCTCGCTGCCCGGGAGAACGACGAGCTCTCCCGCTCTCTCCAGCTGCAAGGCCAGGTACCGTGGGCACAGGGGGACACAAGGGGGTCTGTCAGGGTCTCCAACTTCAGGCTGCGGCTTGGCCGGAGCACCGTGGCTCGCGGTTAGTGACGACCATGCTTGGAAAGAGCATATGACCTCCCTCACGGAGCATCATCTTCGCTCAGGTGCATAGGGATGATCGGGGAGCTGGGTGCTCCTGGGTACCATGGCTGTCCCACCAGCTTTGGCTGTGCCTCCCTCGGGATGCTCACAGCCCCCCGATTGGCATGACGGTGACACTGCAATAATGCCGGCGAAGGCGTGCGGCTCCTTGGACATGATGCGGCCAGGAGGGCTTTGGGCATCGGGGTCAGAGCCCCGCGGCAGTCATCCATCCACCCAGCGCAGGGCCGCCACTGCTGGATAAGCTCGTTAGACCAACCCAGCAGATTAATTTTAGTGACTTTTGAGAGTCAGGAGGTGGAAAGTGAATGTGAAGGCACAGAGCTGTCTGCCAAAGGGCAGAGCATTTTGGCCACCGCCACCAGAACCCCCCCAAAAGCCATCTCCTGCGCCAGTGTGGCTGCATCCTCGGCACAAGGACCCGGGTCGTCCCAGGGAGATTGAAATTCCGGCTGCTCGTAAAGGGATTTGCATGTGGCTGTTGTGGAAGCTGTTACAGTCAGGTTCTGCTTGTTCCACTGGTGTCAAAAAGGTGGAGGTAATTGTCCTGCATTTGGTTGGCATACTCTGCATGACACAAGCGTGAGCGCTAGCAGGATCCGGCCCTGCACCAGCCAGTTCGGCAGCAAGCGCAGCCAACGCCGGCCAGAGCGAAGCACTGACCCAGACTTCCAAAGCTCAGGGATGGCCGGGCCACGGCTCGAGCCAGATCCGGCTGCCAAGGAGTCCCTGTCACCTCCAGAGAGCAGGATGCAGCTGGAGGTGCCCGAGCAGGTAGGGGATAGAGGTGTATTGGCATTTTCGGGTGCCGCTGGCATGGGGAGCGGTGGGCAGGCTCCGGCGTGCGTGTTGGCCAGCTGGGGTGGCAGCTTCCCCGCAACAAGCCATGACTTGGTCTTCTTGGTCCTTCCCCTCTTTTAAAAATACTTTAAAAAAAAAACCAAAAACCTTAATAATCTACCTTACTGAATATGGAAATGGGATTTTCCCACTCAAGAGCAAGGCCGGTGTGTTCGGCACACGCTCGGCCCCCCAGCCGGAGCCAGGGAGCCCCACTGTGGAGGGAGGGGGGTTCCCGATGCCGGCAGGGAGCAGCTGCCTTCCCCAGATCGTGGCCGTAAGCGCGCGGAGCTCGCCTGCGGAGCCCCTGGCTGTTCCCTGCCGAGCGCGCGGGGCCACACAGGACGTGCTCGCCCGCCGTGCTGCCGTCTCCGTAAGGGTGCGGCTTAATAACTTATCGTCATTAATTACGGCACCATGTCAGCACATCTGCATTTGTTATTAATCAGCAGTTCCTAAATTATGGTCCATGGAGACCCGGTTGCTTAGAAAAAGCTGGTTATTTCGATGGGGAAATAGCCTGCCGCATCCGGGTGAGGGGTTTGGCGGCACGGCGGCTTCCCGGCGTGGGGAAACTGGGAACTGAGCTGGGATCTGGGGGACGGTGGTGAAGCGTGCAGCCAGGTCCAGCTCTCTCCAGGGTAAGTTTTGGGGAAGCAGCAATACTTGCCCAGTGGCCATCGGTTTTTGGGCACAGGGCCGAGGGACAGAGCGGGCAGGCAGACCCCATAAAAACACAGCCCACAAGACCACTGGCTTTGCTAAGCACTCGCTGCCACTGTTATTTTGAATAACTGCATATTTTTTTGAGCGCCTCACTGGTCCCTGCACAAAAAATTGGAGGATTTATGAAATCCACCTGGTTTTGCAGGGAGGATGGCCTGGTCCCCATGGGATGGGCAGCTGCCCAGGCAGGAGTGGCTGGGGAGCATCCTCCCCTTGGACTCGGACACGTGGACTTCTCAAAGAGCTCCTGCTCCCTCTTTCTCCCAAGATAACTTTCCTAGAAAGAAAAATAGAGAAGGCAAAGCAAAGCTGTGTTGCAAGGGCAGGATGAGGTGCTCCTGGCTCTTTAAACACAGTTATGGATAGGTTTGTTTTTTTCCTTCTCCAAAGACGATGCTTTTTTTTTTTTTTTTAATAATGGTTTCTGCTAATGCTCAACATGGACAAATTATAGCCACGGTTGAACAAGGTCGAAGCAAGGCTTTCATTAACGCTCATTTTAATCAGCTCATATGAATCAGGTGCTCAGAGCGAGGTGGAAAATTAAGGCATAACAAAGGTGCGAGCCAGACTGGACGTTGGTGGCCGGGGTGGCACCACGGGGTCTCCTCCAAAAGCTGCTGAGATGCCTCCTGGTTAACCTTGCCTGTGTTGACAGGTTGAAACTCTGAAGGCGAAGCTCCTGGAGCAGGCACAGGAGATCAGCCGGCTGCGCTCGGAGCTGGTGAGCTGCCACCGGGCTTGGGCTGAGCCAGCCTTGCCCCAGGGGATGCCGGAGCTGTGGCTCCCTGAGGAGGAAGGGGGCAGGCAGGGAAGGGGTAGGATTAAAACCTCCCCAGGGTCATGGTTTGGACCCTGCGAGCCGCGACAGAGCCATTGAGACGAAAGTTTGTGGGATTTTCTGTCCAATGCAATATCACAACCAGTATCCGTGGGGCGTAGCTGGCAAAGGCCCCCCCAACACTGTCGCCCTGTGGTGGGAAGCGAAAGCCCCCCCTGGGTACAGCAGGGGCTCTCTGACGGCAGGATGGGGGCTCCCTGGGCACAGCGGGGGCTCTCTGACCTGGTAGGCTGGGGGTTCCTCTGGTGCCGCAGGCTGGGGCTCCCTGAGTGTGGCAGACCAGGGGCTCCCCGGGGGCAGCAGCCGGAGGCTCGTTGATGCAGCAGGCTGGGGGGTCCCCAGTGTGGCAGGTGGGGGGTCCCCTGGGTGCAGTGGGCTGGGGGCTCCCTGGGGTGCAGCAGGCTGGCGCTCCCCGACACAGCAGGCTGGGGGTCCCCTGATGCTGCAGGCAGGGGCTCCCCGGACTGCAGCAGGCTTCCATCCTCTCCCTTCGGCAGGGTGGCACGGATGCGGAGAAGCACCGGGACCTGCTGGCGGCCGAGAACGAGCGCTTGCGGCAGGAGATGAAGGCGTGCGAGGGGGAGCTGCGGGAGCTGCGGCGGCAGCAGCAGGCACCGTGCCGGGACTGCGCCCACCTCCAGGTGAGTCACCGGCGGTGGCGGCGGTGGTGGCAGGTTGATGGGTACCCCGGGGGTGACGCGGCCGCGGCTGTGCTGTTTCGGGGCCAGGAGAACGCTGGGCTGCAGGAGCGGCTGTCCCAGCTGCAGCGGGAGGCGGAGGAGATGCGGGCCAAGCTGGCGGAGCTGGACCTGGAGGTGCAGCAGAAGACGAACCGCTTGGCCGAGGTAGAGCTGCGGCTCAAGGACTCCCTGGCCGAGAGAGCCGAGGAGGAGGAGCGGCTCAGCCGTCGGCTGCGGGACAGCCAGGAGACCATTGCCAGCCTCAAGTCCCAGCCCCAGCAGATAAAGGTGAGTGCCATGGGGCTCTCCATCTCTCCTGGAGGGGCAGGGGGACCTGGGCTGGGTGCCTAGCGGTGCCCAGCAGGTGCTCTGCAAGTGCCACCCATCCCACTGCCCTGACCATATCAGCGCAGCATCGTGATTTTGTAAATCAACCCCCTCGGGCCAACACTGGCTCCATCCTGGGTGCTGCTTTCCCAGTACACCCCATCTATGGGTGCTTTTCCTCCCAGTACATCATCAAGACAGTGGAGGTGGAGTCAGCCAAGGCAAAACAAGCCCTGTGCGAGAGCCAGTCCCGAAACCAGTACCTGCAGGAGCAGGTGGGGATGCAAAGGCAGGTGCTGAAGGAGATGGAGCAGCAGCTGCAGAGTTCCCAAAAGACGGCGGCTCAGCTCCGAGCTCAGGTCTGAGTGCAACGGGTGTAAATCAGAAATCACCCTGCCCGGCTCCACGGCAGTTCTTGTCTGCGTGGTGCTCGCCGGGTGATGTGGCGTGGCAGCAGGTGGTCACCAGCTTGGTGATACCCCCCCTTGCTCCTTTCCCAGATCATGATGTATGAGGCCGAGCTGGAGCGAGCCCATGGGCAGATGCTGGAGGAGATGCAGGCGATGGAGGAGGAGAAGAACCGCGCCATCGAAGAGGCATTTTCCCGTGCCCAAGTGGAGATGAAGGCGGTGCATGAAAATCTGGCGGGTGAGGAGAGGGTGGGGGACTCGCAGGGTCACCTGGCCGGTGCTGGGGGGCTGTGCTACCTGCCCCTCACCCGGCCTCGTGCCTGCAGGTGTCCGGACCAACCTGCTGACGCTGCAGCCGGCACTGCGCACCCTCACCCACGACTACAACAGCCTGAAGCGTCAGGTCCGCGATTTCCCCCTGCTCCTCCAGGAGACCCTGCGGAGCGCCAGGGCCGAGGTGAGCCCCTTGGGACCGCTACCCCGGCTCTCCGCTGTGTGGGGTGGGGATGCTGTGAAGGTCGTTGAGCCGCTGCTCTCCATCCGCCCCCCCAGATCGGCCAGGCCATCGAGGAGGTGCACAGCACCAACCGGGAGCTGCTGCGCAAGTACCGGCGGGAGCTGCAGCTCCGCAAGAAGTGTCACAACGAGCTGGTGCGGCTGAAAGGTGCGTGAGAAGGGTGGCAGGTCCCATCACTGGAGAGTATGTCCCCGAGGGGGAGGGCAGGAGGGACAGGAGAGCATCACTCTGCTGCACCCCAGCACCATGACCTGGGTGCTCCGCATCCCCATGAGATGCTTGGTTGGGTCGGTGATAGGATGCTTTGGTCAGCAGCAAGCTGCAGCATTCAGCCCACCCGGTGTTTGATGGTGACCGAGGGTGGCAGCAGGATGTGCCAGGGCTGACACCGTCCCTGCATTCCCCCCCCCAAGGAAACATCCGTGTTTTTGGGCGAGTCCGCCCCATCACAAAGGAGGATGGCGAGGGCCCGGAGGCAGCCAACGCGCTGACCTTCGACGCCGATGATGATGCTGTCCTGCACCTCCTGCACAAGGGGAAGCAGGTGTCCTTCGAGCTGGATAAGGTCTTCCCCCCACAAGCATCCCAGGAGGAGGTGGGTTCTGCCATCCACGCTGCTGCATGAAGGGGGGATGCAGCCACCTTCTCCTGACGCTCCCCGGTCCACCCCCCTCCCCCCCCCCAGGTGTTTCAGGAGGTTCAAGCCCTGGTCACCTCCTGCATCGACGGCTACAACGTCTGCATCTTCGCCTACGGGCAGACGGGGGCAGGAAAAACCTACACAATGGAGGTGAATTTGCCTGGCTTTGCTTCCCTCTTCTTCCTTGGCTTCCCATTCTGTGGTGCCCAGTCTTGGCACCCTCCCCTAACCAGGCTGGTGGCCAGCTCTGACCCAGGGTGCACCAGTGATGGTCACTGCTGCTCTTGAGGGGTTTGTGCAGCTCTCCGCAACACCGCCCTGGGCTTTACTCCTGCTCAGGAAAAAAAATGCAGAATAAAATGCCAGAGGGTGTTTTCTCCCACCCCCCATTAATCATCCCAATCCATCAGGGAACAGCAGCCAACCCAGGAATCAACCAGCGAGCCCTGCAGCTCCTCTTCTCCGAGGTGCGGAGCAAGGCAGCCGACTGGGACTATGCCATCAGCGTCAGCGCCGCTGAAATTTACAATGAGGCGCTCAGGTACAGGGAAGGGGGGAAAAACTTTCTGGTGGGGTGAGCGGAGCTGCTGGGGAGCTGGCATCGGTGGGCATCACCCCATGCTGCTCTCCTCCCCGTCCTACCAGCCCTGCCCTGGCTGCACAGCTTGTTCCCAGGGCCTTGGGCGCTGGATTTGGCCGTGCAAGGATTTATTTTTAATTATTTTTCAGTGCACACCGCCCTTGCAAAGCACCCTCCCTCGAGCTCCATTACTTATACAGGCTCCCAGCCCTGCCATCGCTCCTGCTTCCCTGGCCCTGATGCAGCGGCTGGGGCATCCCCCTCTCGTCCCTGCCCCTGCTCCCCCGGATGTTATATTTAGAAATAACTGACTGGGAGCATGAGAAATATTTTCCTCCCCTGCCCAGCCGCAGGCAGGAGGGGGTGGGATGAGGCTGCAAGCGCATCCGTGTGGATAATGGGGACTGGGAATGGCAATAAAGAGCAGGGATGGGAGCGTGGTCCGAGTTGGGTGGGAGCGGGCACATGGGGAGCTGGAGAGCCAAGGCCTACAAATAGGATGTGCAGCATCCCCAGGAGGATACGGCTGCTCTGGCAGCCTTGGCACACAGCCCTGAGCCGCGGTGGGGATGCCGTGCCAGAGGGGAGCCAGCTCCTGTCATCCCCCCGGCCTGGGGATGGTGACAGGTACCCCTTTGCCCAGGGACTTGCTGGGGAAGGAGCCACAGGAGAAGCTGGAGATCAAGCTGTGCCCCGATGGCAGTGGGCAGCTCTACGTGCCTGGGCTGACCGAGTTCAGGGTGCAGAGCGTGGAGGACATCAACAAGGTGCAGGGAGATGGGGGGGCGGTGGGAGCAGGAGGGTGGCATGATGAACTGGGGGAGGGGGGGAGTGTCGCTGGTGTGACCCCCCGATTCGGGAGCATTTCTGAAGTACCGGGGAGTGACAGAGACCAAAATAGGTCCCTGGGTGCGATGTAACGGTCACTGTCCCATGGGGTGAGCCACAGGGGGTTAAAAATAAAAGTGTGGGGCCCCAGCAGCTCCCAGGGGATTAGTGGGATGCCGGCTGTCACCGCAGTGCCCTGCCTGTCACCCTCTGCCTTCGGTGTGTCACCCAGGCTGAGACCTGACAGCAGTCATCACCCCAATGGACCAGCACCTCATTGGAGGGCCGTAGCTCAGGTTACAGTCCCGGGGGTCCCCGGGTCATGGCGGGCTTTGTGGTGGGTTTGGGGCAGGCTGGCCTCACCCCCCACCTCCCTGGGCTCCCCCAGGTCTTTGAGTTCGGCCACGTCAACCGGGCGACGGAGTGCACCAACCTGAATGAGCACAGCTCCCGCTCCCATGCCCTCCTCATCGTCACCGTCCGTGGCCTTGACCGCAGCACGGGGCTCCGCACCACAGGTGGGTGCCAGACGGCAAGCCCCTCACCGGGGCGTCTGGGCCACGGCATCCCCAGGGGTACGCAGGGTCGGGCGCTGACGCCAGCCGGGGCGGGGGTTTGGCTGTGTGTCCCTAGGGAAGCTGAACCTGGTGGACCTGGCGGGATCGGAGCGGGTCGGGCGGTCGGGCGCAGAGGGCAGCCGGCTCCGTGAGGCACAGCACATCAACAAGTCCCTCTCGGCACTGGGTGACGTCATTTACGCCCTGCGCTCCCGGCAAGGCCACGTGCCCTTCCGCAACTCCAAGCTGACCTACCTGCTGCAGGACTCCCTCAGCGGCGACAGCAAGACCCTCATGATGGTGCAGGTAGGGGCTGGGCACCCGGTGCCTGTTGGCATCCCCGCAGCTGGTCGGCACTGTTTTGGGGATGGGTTTGGTCCCTGCTCACCCCAGTGCTGGGGGGGGGGATGTTGGAGGCAAGAGCTGGGCTGGGACCAGGGGACTGGGCTTGCCTATGGGGACATCCTCCAGTCTGCACCGCGGTGCCAGGGGCAGCTCTGTCCCCATCTCTGCACCCCAGACAAGGCCGAGGGATGGGGGGATGAACTGGGACGTCCACAACCCTGCCCTCCCTGCCTGCACACAGGTGCTGTCCTTATGGGCAAGGTGTCCTTGCACGTTGGCATCTCCCCATCCCCTCTCTTGCTGGGAGGATTTTTATGCTCTGGCAGCTCTTCCATCCCTGCCCTGTAACACCCCCCCCCCCCCCCGGCACCCTCCCGCCCCCCGAGCCCCCCCCGGGGGCCCC
>NW_010972528.1:278902-300747 GCF_000737465.1 Haliaeetus leucocephalus
GGTCGGACCTGCCCTCCGGCCCCAGCCAGGAGCAGCTGGAGGTAACCGAGGGGCCGCCGGTGCCCTTCCCCTTCCCCATCACCCCAGGGGGGTCCCCCTGTTTTGCCCCTACATGTGGTTCCCAGGGCTGTTTGCTGTTGAAGTGTCCCCTGGAGACACCTCCGTTGGGGAGCATCACCCGGTGGGATGCAGGCTGTCCCCAAGCAGCGGCATCCAACCGATGCTGCCACCTTGCTTCTTCCAAGCCCTGTTTTGCAGCAACCCTATGGGACCCCCAGAGCGTATTTGGGCATCTCTACCCAGGCAGGCACAATCTGCCCATGAGCCCATCCCCATTCCTTCCCTCTGGGGACTGGCATGGGCTGACCCTGGGGCCATGCCCCGTCTCCCCCCAGGGTGACTCACCGGGGACCGCGGCACCCTCTGGCCGGGGCCATGCATCCCCCAGCCCAGGGCAGCTCTCTGGCCGTGCTGCCTCCATCCGCAGGAAGCTCCAGACCTCAGGTGGGTGGTGGGGCACCGTGGTCCCACTCTGCACTCCTCTGCCTGGCCGGGGTCCCTCCATCAGAGGAGGCTCCCGCCGCCAGCCTTGTCCCAGCCAGACACTGGCAGGCAAAGCCTGTGTGGTGTAGGGAGCTAGTTGATTTGTAATCACCTCATTAACTAATGGCTAATTAGCCATCAGGAGCCTGGTAAGCACTTCCCCAAGAGCACCCTGGTGCAAAGCCGCTGTGGGCAGCTCGGGGTGTGCAGGGGGGGCGATGGTGCAGGGCACTGGCAGTGCCCTTGGGCTGAACTTCTCTCCCCTTCGATTTCAGCCTGAATTAGGGGCAGCCAGGGCTGCCAGGTGAGTGCCTGCGGCCGGGAGCCGGTGGAGGGCTCTGCTTCAGCCCCGCTTCCCAGGCAGGGCAGGGGTGTGCTGGGCAGTGCCGCTCGCGGGGATGCTCATGGGGATGCTTGCGGTACCAGCTCAACGCAGCACCTGCTGAAATGCCACTGGATGGGGCTGGGGCAGCAATGGCCCTGTCCCCTGCCCGGTGTGACCCACATGTGTCTCCATCCCCAGGGAAGCTGAGGCCGGTCCCCGTGTGACAAGTGCCAGCCCTGGCACCAAACCCACTGCAGGAACCAGCCCCTCATGGTGCTACCAAGAGCTGGCTGCTGGAAGACATGAAGGCTTCTGTGCCATACCCTTGCCCACCAGGACCCATGACCAGAGGGTGATGGCACCTCTCACCATGAGCAGCATGGGGCTGAGCTCTCCCAGCAGCCAGACCCCTCTCTTAGCGGGGGGGGGCAGGCAGTGGTGCTGGGCAGGGATCTGCCCCCTCAGACGCTCAGCTCTGACTTATTTTTGCTGGACAGCTGTTTTTAGCCAGAGTGGGGAGCTGCTGGGTGCTCCCTTCGTCTTTCCAGCTTTAACAACAGTCAAGGTATCTGTCTGGAGGGGACTTGGAGCCAGGTGAACCCCTGGACATGTCTCTGCTATCGCCATGGGGCCAGCCTGGCCGCAGCTCCCCCAAGACTGCATCCAGACTAGCTGCCTGATGTCTTTCAGAGCAGTGCTTCCTCCATTTTAAGCCAGAAAAAAAAATCCCAGCAGCTCCTTTCCCTGTAGGTTTCTCAAGCCCTGTTGTTGCATGAAGGCACACCAGTGCCGTGCATGAGCCGAGCTGCCATTCATCTTGGTGCCAGTGCTGCCAGGGCCCCGCACCGGCTGCCCTGGCACAGAGGGAGAACGGTCGCAGGGCTGCCTGTGTTACACAGCACTAGGGTGGATTTAGCAGTCTCGAAGCTATTGTAAAGTTATTTACCAGTTGTCTTGTCAAGAGAGATCACAGTGTGGTCAAGATGAAAGTGTTTGAAATATTTACCTGTTTACATGGTCTTGGAATGGAAAACAAGTTGAAAACAAACAAAAAAACCCGCACCAACCTCCAGCCCAAAAGCCTGTTGGATTATGTGTTGGGACAGTGGCTTGCAGGTGGGGTCGGAGGAGATGGCACTGCGCCTTGCACCGCTGAGCACCCACCCATGGGTAGGCTTCCTCCTGCCGCAAATAACTGACTGGATGATGCACTGATGGCTCCTTCCCACCACAGCCCTCTCCTCTCACTCTTCCACAGTGTACTCTATTTAAAAAAAAAAAAAAGGGGGAAAAATAAATTTAGCCTTTTGTAAGATTAGATGTTTCTATGTATTTTAATAATTAAAAAAAAAAATCCTGTTTTGTAACAAAACTTATTTTAAATAAACTGTTAAAGCCAGTCCTCCTGTGCTGCTCTTATTTCCCTCCAGCAGGTTTGAGCCCTGCTCAGACTGGTGCTCCCTCCCCATTGCTGCTTGCACAGCATCTCTCCACAGCTGGAAAAGACCATTAACTCCCTCCTTCCACAAGCCTGCCAGCACAGCCCCCACCCCCCAGTTTGCAGCTATGGAACTCCCTTAATTAGCAGGAGATTGAGTTGTTAAACCCTAAGTAAACCCCAGCACTGCAGCATCTTGCTTCATCTCATGCTTCTCCCAGCTCTGTGGGCTGGAGGAGCTTTTTTCCAGGCATAGGATTATCACCAGAGAGCTGCAGTGCAGGCAGGACACACATAGTGAGTTTTGGGGTGCTCGCAGCAGGCAGCATCTTCAGCCCCGGTCCTGCGATGGCCTCTTGCTGCGTGAGCCACCATGAGAGCCACCTCCTCCAGAACCATGGAGCAGAGCAGGATGCTCCCCTTTGGTCCTAAAACTTGATTGTGTTTGGATGAAGGTAAGGGTTGGCTTTAGCTTTCCTGTTGGCCCCACTATAGACTCCCACATCCCCAAACACCAGCACCTGGGTCAGCTCACAGAAAGAAAACCACATAGGCAAGGCACTGCCACCACACCAAGATCTGCTAGAAATTGAGTGGGGAGGAGATCTGCATCAGGCCAGGGAGAAGTACAAGCTGCAAACAATGACGTTGCTCTTTGGGCTGGGAACTACCCAGCAGAGTGAAACCTCCCCCAGGGTTTCAGCAAGCCACCTGACTACTGCTGTCTCTCTGCCTCGCTCACCACATCCACTTACTCACTGCAGCCTCCCAGCAGGGTGAGAATGGCCAGCTTCCCCATAGGACACGCAGGGACCAGAGCCCTGCTTTCCCTGGACGCTCCCAGCCAGGAGCTGTGCCAAGGTGAACTAACAGTACTACTTCAAGAGATTCAGGCATTTAACACAACTTTTTTTAAAAAGTTACAAATCTTTTAATAAAATTTATTTATCATAAGTTACAGTTTCCTGGAGAACAGGCTCCAGCGTATAAAATGGGAGACAGGCTGGGAGGTGCTGGGGAAGCACCAACAGGAACCTCTTTCCCAACAGGAAAGAAGAAAGAGGGACAGAAAGGTTCTGACAGACATTTATTGGGAAAAAAAAACCCCCTCAAGATCAGTCCAGTGGATATAGAAAGACATTAGTCCATGTCCCTCCACCCTCCCAAATCCCTACCCCCAAAGGCAAACACATACGTTAAGTCCTGTTTAAGTCACATATTTTAACAGATCCAGGTAGACCTCAGTTCTCAGCAACAGTCTGAAGATAATCATCTTCTGCAGCCCAGGGTGCCAGCAGGGATTTCTGAGAAGCCAAGAGACAGCCTCCTCTCAATACAGGTCCTTAGGACTACACACCAGGCATGGTGGCACAGTGTCCTGGCTCATGTTTGATGAAGCAAGCCAAAGGGGCCAGTCCCACACAGCAGTTGAAGTCCCTTCTGTAGGGAAAGGGCACTCCACCCCCCAGCAGGCTTTTGTGGGGTGGATGCTGCAGTCCTCAGCGTGCCACTCAGAGCAGGGCCAGCTGGCCCCAGCCCACAGAGCCAAGCGACAAGAACTGACAGCACACATAGGTGAAGGAGGGGTGACAGCAGTCTCAGAGCCCTCCCATCAGGGAAAGGGCAGCACACAGAGACAGAGCAGCTGAGAGCTCAGATGAAGAGCTGAAATGAAGCTGCTTCCCTACAGGGGCTTTGCAGGGCCCACCAACAGCCAGGTCCCCTCACACAGCACAGATGTCTCTCCACTCAGGTCCTCCATCCAGCCCGTAAGGCACCAGGGCTGGGCAGGCGACCAGCCAGTGAGATTCCACTTCCCTACCGTGCTGTGGGGGGGAAGATTGACACACAGAGAGAGGTGAAATCCAGCTGCGCCAAGAGCAGAGGGGAGCTTGGCCACCTGTGTTTGCACGGGAGGAGGTGATGGCTGTCACTCCAAGACAGCCATGAGGAGATGCAGTTCCCGGAAGGCACTACCATGGCGGCCACTGAGCCCAGACTTGTTCTTGACAATGTTGCTGATGTTTTTCAGCTGCTTGTAGCACAGCTTGCATTTATGGAGCCTGCAAAAAACAGACAGCAGACACAGCATGAATCCTCAGCTGCTGAAGAGATGTGGTTGTTCCTGTAGCGCCAAAGATGCAACTCAAGCAGGAGAGAAAACACAAGCCCTGCAAGTGGCCTGGAAGAGGCTGGAACATGAGCGTGGCTCTGCAGAAACACCATGTATTCAGCCCACATCCTGATGACACAGGAGAATGGCATCCCCATAAGGGCTCTTTCACTCCTCTTCTCCCCTTTGGCAGTAAAGTCCAAGGAGGGAGGAGGTGCTGGTTTCAGAGTGCCAGTTCTCAGAGCAGAGCTATCCTGTGAATAAACTGGAAATCCAGGGCCTGGCTGACAACTCATGTGTCTTGTGAGGTAGAGGGTGAAGCCACAGGGTGGTTTTACTCCTGACATAATCACACTTTGTTGAGGTATGACTCAATACACAGTGACAGAGGGAAAAGCAGTCCTTGGTCTTTTTCTCAGAGCAGGAGGGTTTGGTGTTTGCAGACAAAAGGGAAGGCATGCCCAGTCTAGTATCACGAGGAGCAAAGCTCACCCAAGAGAAAGGCTGGTTCAAAAAGGAAGCAAGTGGAGGTAAGTGCCTCACCTTTCCTCTCTGGTGATGTCCACTCCAACAGAAGGTGGTGCAGCGAGGATGTCTGTGATCAGTGGCAGGAATCTCTGGAGAATGAGTTTCAGGGAGGTGCAGCCAGTCTGCACATAACTGAAAAACAAACAGAGAATTGGGTCCCACTTGAATTTCATTCCTGTCCCCCCAGCACATAGTCCTCACTCACATCCAGTCACTGGGGATAATCTACTCAAACGACCCCCACTCCACCATGTGGAACCTGGTAAGGAGAGCAACAGCCAAGTACCAACACGATCTTGGTTCACGTCAAGACTACAAAGTGAGCCCTTTTGAAAGGTCCTGGCACATACCCTGCAGAGTGGGACCTTTCAGCTCAAGAGCAGAGATGTCCTGCCGAGGGAACTTGGCAGAAGCCTTTCTCCCAGTAGGAAGGCAGAAACTCCATCTTAAGAGAGAGGCTGCATTTTTTGCCACCTAATGATGAGGTTCAAAGCAGTCTTCCAAGTGACCCCAAGGCTGTTGCAGGACTTCATTCTGCTTGTCCCAAGCTGACAGTTTCATTCCCATCAGTGCACAGAGCCCACTTGTTTCACATCGATTTGACCCCTCCTGGCTGCCAGAGCTGCTTTCTGTCCAACACACCTACGCCAAATCTCAACATCCTGCTCTTCTTGCCCATGCATACTTTCTATCTTTTCCCACACACACTTGGCAGCTCCATTGCTCTTTTCCAGGCATCGTATCAGCATTATACTGTATCTGCTGTGATTTTTCAGGATTTTCTTTCAGCTACAAAATACCCAGTGGAACTCTCCTATGAATATCCACACCTTGTCCCTCAAGCACATCCACGTTCTTGGGGCCTCACCTTTCATATTTACTTTGGAGTAGTTTTTCTATCTGTGGCAGGATAATAGTACACAAATCCAGCTTCCAGAGAGACCTGAAAAGAAAAGGACGTGTTCTGAGACCAGAGACTGAGACTTTACAAGGCTGAGTCGACATAAATAACGCTTTCTGGCAAAAAAGCCCAGGCAGTGACACTCAAGTTTACTGAGCAAGTTCACTGACTCCCCCTTGTGATAGAAAGTGGCACGTTCTGACATATTTTATTGAATCTCAGCACAATCACTTTATGAAGCCCCAAGACTTCGATTTTCCTTGCGAGAAATCATTTGCCTACAGAAAGGCCCCATACAACTCCAGCAGTTACCAGCACTGCAGACTTGAAGATCTGACTACAAGCACATGCATTTCACGCTGCCATGGCCACAAGGCAGCCACAATGCAGTGCTCCCAATACCCAGCCAGATGGTTCTCGAGTATCCCAGGGGCTGCCCCCACCCAGGACTCACGCTTTTTGGTTGACAATATTCAAGAGGTCCACAACAACAGACAGATCGTTGATCGCCACTGCAGAGTCCACAGAGTTCTGAGAGAGAAGGGGAAGAAGTCGTCATCTATTACAAAGCTCAAACTGGCTAGGCTAATGCAATTAATATCAAGTGCCACTTTTCAAAAACAAGGTAGAGAAAACATTGAGTTGGCTAGGGAAGAGAAGATAACTCTCACATGAGAAAGTTTTCTCCACATTTCTTTGTGACCATTCAACTGCAGGTGGGACACAGCAGCACTCTGAGGTGCACCCCTGGGGATAAAAGCTGTGACATCCTGCATTTTGTGTGAGAGGCAGAATCAGCCCCAGACAAGCCAAAAGAGCTGCTCAGCTGCTCCCCTCATGAGCCTCAAGTATTCTCCACATCCTTGCCTTGATGTCACCAGTGCTCCATACAGCCCGCACGGTGTCCAGATTCTTGTGGCGGCTGGTGAGCACCACACACATGGTCTCATGGCCTTTCCTGATCTGGGACATGGCTTCCTCATCCACGAGCTCGGTCTGGCTTTGGTTTTTCACAGCCTGAAAGTACAGACACCAACAGAGCAGCAATAACAGAGCAGGATGGCACAGAAGGGTAGGAGCTTTCTCTGGCCTAGGTGAGAGCTGATTGAAATGCTCAATTTGTTCTGATTTTACTTACTACATCAATCGCAAACATCTTTGGAGCTTTGGAAAAACTCTCAAAATTAAAAAAACTTAAATTAAAAGTAAGTTTTCAAAACCAATATATTTTGATTAAGAAATAATTTCATGTAAACCCTTTTTTTTAATGTGAAACATTCATCTGAAATCAGCAAATTTTATTACAAAGCATAAATCTTACACAATTATTAGGCTGTCAATTTGCCCAAGCCGTGCTGGAACCACTGCTTCCTTTGTTCACATTCAGGGTTTGGGATCATCAGGATGCTCTGGTCCTTCTCCCTTTCTGGGACAGGGAATACCCTCCCAAGAGAAGCCAGAGGCCTCCAAGATGCAAGAGGCAAAGATTCCTGTGAAATAATTATGTATGTGTAATGGTAGACACCAATTTTCTAAATGAATCACTGTCTAGCATGTGGAATTGTTCAGTGTCTCTGTCTCATCCCTTGCTCTCTGCTTTGATAACACATTCTTCATGAGCATGGATCAAGGTTGCTGTGCTCGCATCAGCCTGCTGTCATTCACAACGGGGCTGGGTCCAGCAATCCTGAGGTGATAATTCCACAGGAACTGCAAGTCAAAGCAGTTGGGAGGCAGGAGAGTAAGCTAGCAGGGGAAGCCCCAAGTGAGCAGAAGGAAAGCAGGAGGTAACATGTTCTTATTCAATACGGAGGACTGCAGGCTACAGAAAGCACCTAAGACACTTCTGCACCTCAGAGGACCCCCTTTCTGATGCCGCTTAATACAGACACTGGCTGGAAACTTTTGTCCAGAGATACTTACTGGTAGAAAGTCAGAGGCCTTCAGGCCAATGGGCTCATTCCTGGCTGCAGGAATCACTGACGGCTCTGTTCTGGTCAAAGGAGTTGAGGAGGCAATTGGTGGCCTCTGAACCGGATCAGGCTGCAGGAGAAATTGGGATAAAAACTCTAGCAGCAACAGTCTGGCCCTAGTCTGATGTTCTTCTTTTCCCGACCCACCTTCCTCTCACAGCAGGGTTCTAATGCAGAAGCAGTCTCCAGTTTGCTAGCATAGTTTAAGACCCAATAAAGTATCTCTCAGGTACACGCCAAGATGTAATTGAGGTTTGCAGAGAACATGGAGATGCCCCAGCAGAAGTGCCAAGTGCTGTCATTGTTATCAGCATCTAAAATTAGGGCAATGGGCTGTGGCCAGCCTGAAGGCTAAGACAGAATTCTAAAGTAGTATAACGTATCATGGCCCATCCGCTGCTTGCGATTTTGGCAACAAAATAGCCTCAGTTCAAGCACTTGCAGAAATCTGGCACTTGGTTCTCTTCAGAGTGCCCCAATTTTGAGATGCAAGGAGAAACACCACTGCAAGTGTGAGATGCAAACAAAAGCAATGGAGCCATCGCCTGTTGGAGGACTGACCTTCAATTCTACTGCTCAGGCAAGACACATGGCAGGACAAAGATTGGAGCTGCACTTCTACTGCTCTTCAGTAAAGGAATCAGCTTGATCAGAAATTATAGTGTCTCCAGCACCCACATATCTTTCACAGTGGGAGCGTGAACAGCTATTAACAGATCATACAGTACGTACAAGTTCTTGCTTTGGCAATGGGGTCTGGACATCTGCAGCTTGGCTGGGCTTCACTGCTTCCTTTGCAGTTACAGGATCTACCAAGATGGAAAGAAGTGGGAAAGCAGAAACTGACTATTCCTTTCAAGGGGAGCTGAGAGCAAAGGTTTTATGTAGCTAGACTAAAAGTAGTCATTTCTGCAGACATGCAACTCTCCCTCTTTTGAGGGCTATTAACCTCATCACCACCAAGGGGCCATTTTCATACTCACCATCCTCAGGAGGGGCTGGAAAGGGCTCGTTGTTTTGAGGAGGAGTTCGACCTACAGAAAGAGAGGGAAAAAAAATAATAAACAAACAAACGAGGGAGCATCCAAGGCTACAGATTAGCAATAAGTCAACCTTGGAGCTGGGAGATCTCCAACAACTCCACAGATTAGGGTAATCAGTAATACAGCAACCAGAGTTATCTCCTTTAGACCTTGATGCTATTGTTGAGTTCAGTCAAAGGCTTTCAGCCTTCATGGATGGGAGGGACAAAACTGACCCATGTAGTTCATTGCTGCTGTAGAGGTGTGAAGCACAAGAAAAGGCACTGTGACAACAAATTATTTTAGAAAAAAATCACCTCCCACTAAATTGATTTACGTAAGTAAATCAAAATAATGACTATTAATTCCTTAGAAAGAGTATCTCCTTTTTCTCATTTACATAAAGATGAGATACAGGCATTGCACTATGTCTCCTAAACAACAATCTCTGCTTTAACAAAACATTTTGCCTTTCCTTCTTTAATGGAGGCTGCTGATTTTATACATATCAAAATTCTAAGCTAATAAAGATCCCATCACACAGTAGTCCTTCCAAATCAGGACAGGAAGGCAGCATGCTTACAATGGAGCTCTGCATTCTGAGCCAGGCTTCGACCAGACATCACCGCACCCTAGTAAAGGTGCCACCTTTCAGCAGTTCACCGACATGATCTGTAGTTCAGCATCCAAGCACAGAATATTAAAGAAAAGTTTTCTAAACTCTCCCAGTCACAGGTGAAGCCTCTATTACAGTAAGCCAAAGCTCACTTCTACCAAACCAGCTTAGCGCCTACAGCTCTAATCTAAACACCACTCAAAAGCACAATAAACCCTGGTACTGACAGATAGCGTTCTTGGGCTGAAAGATCTCTTTGTAATCCTCCGGGTTCTGGATCTCAGCCTTTGATTCCTTCTCATCCCGGTCATCTTCACTGCTGGGACTGCGCCTCTCACTCTCTGAGTTGTGCTTCACTCTGCTGTGGAAAAAGATGCTGTCAGGGCAAGCCATATGGACCCTTTCAGAGAGAGCGAGAGCACTAAGCTCCTTGTACATTTCCTTAAAATCTTGAAATTCAACAAGCCAGCAGATCCCCTTACCTTTGTGCCTTGCTGCAGCTAGTTGAGGGCCTGTCATAGATGCGGCGAAGGGAGGACCCTGTGGGGGTAGGTGGCACAAAAGGCTCGTCATCCCTGATCAGCCCATGAGGAATAGAATCCGACTTTGTCACTCTGCTGAGATCCACAACGAAGGAAGAGACTGTGCTTTGCGCAAAGGAAACTCCTATCTGCAGAGGCAAAAGGTCAAGGTAATTCACCAGGGATCAGGGTGCATGCCTGCCTTTTTGAGAATAGGCATGACAGAGTGACCCTGAGCAACCGTGCTTGAGAATTTCTCAGTTGAGTGCTTTGGCTTTTTCAATTCGAAGCTGCTGATGTTTTATGAAGGCTATGATAAAACTTTTGCCAAGCATAGTTTCTAAATACTGATCAAACCAAGCCCCAGTTGTTTCCTCCAGAAGGCAAAGAGAGACGAAGTGGAGGACAAGGCTGCTGAAAGCAAAAGCACACAAGCTCTAAGTGCTGGGCATATTGCAAGCCCTGGCCACTTATAGTCTGACACGAGCTTAAAGGTCAGAAGGCCTGCAAGGAGGCAGGAGGATTTTATCTCGTGTTTTGCAGCCACCTCCCCCAGTCCCAAGGAGCAGTGGCTTACCAGCTGGTTGTTGCAGATAGATAAGTCGGCGACTTTTCCCCAGTTCACCAAGACCACATCAAAACAGCGCTCTGGCTCCCAGCCGTACACACGCAGTGAATCCTGGAAGCCACTATACAAGCAGCAGCCATCTGGGTTGAAGAGCACACACCTGGGAGGAAGGCAGGTGGAGAATTAGGCCCAGCTTTCCAACCTTGCTCAGTCCCACAGGGACCCCAGGGCTGTATCTCTGACTTCACTGAACACCTCCAGCCCCATCCCTAACAATGAACCTACTGATCTGGTGTTCACCTGGTGGGCCTGTGCAATGTCTCCAGCAGCCCAAACTTCTCCCCAGTAAAGTCTCTTTTAGGAAATCCTCCCTTCACCCCCACTTTAGTCTCTGCCTAGTACACTGCAGTAGGAATTTAATATACCTGACAGGAGTAGCCTCTTCTTCAATACAGCTCACAACTTGAAACTTCTCCAAGTCCCAGAACCGAACAGTCCTGTACACAAAACAGAACACAAAAAAAAATCAGAGAATCAAGAATCATTTAGGTTGGAAAAGATCTTTAAGATCATCAAGTCCAACTGTAAATTTAACACTGCCAAGTCCACCACTAAACCGTGTCCCTAAGCACCACATCTACAGGTCTTTTAAATACCTCCAGGGATGGCGACTCCACCACTTCCCTGGGCAGCCTGTTCCAGTGCTTGACAACCCTTTTGGTGAAGAAATTTTTCCTAATATCCAATCTAAACCTCCCTTGGCACAACCTGAGGCCCTTTCCTCTTGTCCTATCACTTGTTACTTGGGAGAAGAGACCAACCCCCACCTCATTACAACCTCCTTTCAGGTAGTTGTAGAGACTAATGAGGTCTTGCCTCAGCCTCCTTTTCTCCAGGCTAAACAACCCCAGTTCCCTCAGCTGCTCCTCACAGGACTTGTTCTCCAGACCCTTCACCAGCTTTGTTGCTCTTCTTTGGACACGTTCCAGCACCTCAATGCCTTTCTTGTAGTGAGGGGCCCAAAACCAAACACAGTATTCGAGGTGTGGCCTCACCAGTGCCAAGTATGGGGGGGACACTCATCCCTCTAGAAATCTGCTGTAGGACCCAGTATTGAAATAATATACTAATAGCTAGAATGACTTTTGCTGTTGCACACATATGGTGAACCTACACAGAAGGCTAGTCTAGCTAAGATCCATAAATCCAGCCACAGATACTTAGAAGCTCTGGATATGGATAGGTATTTAGAGCTGACCAGAGCTAAGAGGACACCCTGCTGGCTGAGCAGGGCTGCTTGCTGTTCAGATAGGATGTCAGCTGGATTAGCGAGATGTTTGAGGCTATTGCATTGTTTTCTAGTATGGCAGAAGGTGCCATCAATTTTGGACAAGAAGGCAAGATCTCCATGTTCTGCGCATCACAGATTTGACGTGCTGCTGGCTAGATGTCAGGTTCTTGCAATGGCAGTTGTGAGTTGTGTAACATTCCTATTTTCTGTGTTTCTAAAAGGGAGAGCATCAGGAAAAAGAACTGACATATACTATTCCCTTCTTTCTCCCTCCTCTTACATACCTGTCAGAGCTGCCAGAAGCCAAAAGGTATTCATTAGGGTGGAATTCAACAACATTTACTGGGCCGGTATGTCCTGTAAACTCATACATTATCTTCCCAGCAGCCAGATCCCAGAGCTGGAAGAAGGAAAGAACACAGAGACTCTTGAAAAGATTTAATGTTAGAGGATTCCAATACACTTCAGACTTCCTTGTACCGGCAACCTTCTAACACTTCTCCCTCTCCAAGAACAGACTCAAGTTTGTCAAAGAAAGCAATGATCAGGGAAGGAGTACCGTCCCAGTCACGTAAGGCTGCATTTTTTCTTTTTTTCTTCTTTTTTTTTTTTTTCTGGCATGCTCTTTTAAATTTTTCATTTAGTTTTATTTCCTAGTTTATCCCCTAGAAGCTTCTGGTATATATTTAGAGACTGGGATAAAATACAGCAGTTCCACCTGTCCCCACAGATTAAATCTCAAAAGTGAACAAACAAAAATCCAAAAGCTCTGAATCCCTTCACAATTCATTCTTCCTGTTCTCTCGTCTCCACTGAAAAAAACAGAGTGAAATGACTGATCAGTTTATTTCGTATGAAACTCAAAACAAAAATCAGTCCTTTGCCCACGTTCCTCCATACCACATCTGAAACAACTGAAGTCACTGCTTCAGTCGATAATTCCTTCTCTTGCTCTGCTCAGTCCTGACAGGAATTTTCAGACTGATAATTATGTGCAGTGTGTATGATAACACACTCCTACTGAGTTAACTGAGCAGAGCCAGAAATTGGTATGGTGAAGCAACATGCTGTGGACAACACATTCTGTAACATTTACAGAGACAACCAAGGCCAATGTTCAGGTATCACAACTCTACCACTATCAAAACTTGAACCTTCATGTGCATAGAGCCAATGTGTCTGTTGGGTAAGTGTATTTCAACATGTGCAGCTCTTTTCTGGATGTTGTGGGCCACTGGACATGATCCTCAGACAGCCTGGTACCTGCAAAGCCACAGGGCTCAGCCCGCTGTCTAATGAAATAAAGGTGTTTATGAGCGAGTGCTGGTAATACCTGGTAAAAAGACGATCCCAGCATTCCTATGTGCCACAAGCACATAAGGAGAGTGTCACAATAAATTACCTTTACAGTGTGATCAGCAGCAGCAGAGGCCAACCATTTCCCATCAGGACTAAAGCGGAGACATCGAACTGCTTCTGTGTGACCCTGAAATGAGAAAACCCAATATTATTTTCTTTTTTTTTTCCCCTTCCTTAGAGGGAATTCTGGCTTTTATCTTTCAATCCTTTACAATAAAATAAAACCAAGTAACTGTTTCACAAAGTCCACAGCTTGCAGAATGCCAAACACTACATTGAAGGGCTACAGTCATCCACACTAAATGCATGTAATCTCTCTCATCTAGAGATTTCTGGCATCAGTTTAAGTATGGTAAATACATATCTGGTTTAATAAGAATCAATTTTAAATTACACAGATTTATGGATGGTTAGATAGAAGTGCTGTGCCTTTAAGTTGGTTTCTAAATTAAATTAATATACAGCAAGTTCCTTGGGTAGAAAAAGGCCCCAAGAATAGAACTATCTCGGTGCAGAGGGGACTTGCATGGCAATATCAGCCACAGTATAAAGAAACACTCATGGATGCTTTCCATCCCCCACTGAAGCCAACCAGACTATAGTACATTAAATCCTATGATATCCATTTCATATTCCCATACATTTCACAGAGGCCTGCAGAGGTTTGCCACGCCACTTCACAAATCATGCAAATCATATTTTCATACTGGAAAACTATGAAGTTAATTGTACATAATCACTTTAAGGTTTTCTCACAAGTCCTTGACAGGAATCTTTCTCCCCTCTTCACCTGAAAGCCAATGAAGCATTTTACCTTGTACCTGAAGACACAGCCTTTTCTTCTTACATCCCAGAGCTACAGGGAAGAAAAGCAAACAAAAGATATGCTTAGAGCCATATGTGGGGAGCTCAAGAGTCCCGTCAGAACAAGAGCTCTCCCTGTCACCAAGCTGATCGACACTGCAGAATGAAAACATTGAAGGGGCTGTTGAACCCCTGTTTCCTTCAGGGGTATTTCCTAACATAATTCCCCAAGTAAAAATCACTTCTGTAAGGTATTTCTTACTACAGAAGTTCAGTTCCTACAGTCAAATACCAGCCTGATGAAGCAGATGCAATCCACAGCAATCAGGACCTCTGCACTTGCTGACACCAAGTCTCAGCTGGCACCTTACTCAGAGACACATTCCACAACAGAGGAGTCACACTCATGAGCCACCACTGTGAAAATACATGCACGAATTTCACAAGCACTTGCAAATACACCTGCCCACACACATGGAAATGATGATGTACAGCACCTACCAACAGCTTGGCACAAAACATGTTCTGGCACTCTTCAAAACAAAGATGCTGCAAGTAAAGAGGGCAATCTCTAGGGGAAGCTGGGTTTTACCTTAATGTTTGTGTCCAAAGAGCCAGATGCCACAAAGCTTCCAAAAGGATGGAAATCAAGGCTGCAGATATTCGCTTTGTGACCAAGTAAGGTACGAAGAACTGGGAAAAGGAGAAGCAGAGGAGGGAGAAAGGATAGGGAGCAAATATTTAGTAGTCCGTTTTCCTCAGACACCATGCAGAAGTTTAATCATACTATCCACACCATAAAGCACATGCTAATACAACGCACATTAGACACGCTACATGTTGTTTATTCATCTGTATACGTTATTTTATGGAACTGTTTCTGACTTTACCCTTGCAATGCAAAGAAACAGCAATAGAGGGCCCATGTTCAATGATCCTAAGGAAAGTCCTGTCCTTAGGCATGGAAACTATGATTAAAACTCCAAAGGTCTCCATTCTGAAAATAAAACTAAAAAGCCACACTTTGAGGCAGCTGTCAGGCAGTGTATCTTTCCACTTGTCACAAAGAGAACAAAATGGAGAGGAGGGAGGAAGAGTTTTAGCCAGGAAGTGAAAGGGACATTTGATTGCCTGCATGGTTCACCTTGCAGCTATTAGACAGACCCTTTCCTGGGACTCTGCACCCCCATCCAGGCACAAACCTGACTTCACCTCCTGGGTACCAATATTCGCCCTGGACTCCTTCAATTGCCCTTGGCAAGAAGCATCCCAAAGACCGGGAAAGGACGCTTGGGAAGCATGAGACAAAGAAACAATCACAGTGTTTCAGCAAGTCATCAACCAAGTAACATCCCTTGTAATTCCGGAAACCAGAAAGGACCAGTAGAACTGGTACACCATATCTCTGAAAGCAGACACAAATGCAGAACTCAACTTCGAGGAAGAAAAATTGCTCAGACAACAACACGGGCAATCTCTCTCTATCATCCGTCATCTGGAAGAGTCTGATGATTCCCTGGGCAGAAATTAGCTCTTGAGCCAGACCTGGAGTGGTCATTTGCACAGACACTGGCACATAGGTCTCCTGTTAAATTCAGCCAGATCAGTTTCTCTCCACTGGTAGAGCCAAACTATTTTATAACTGAACTGATTCTAACTGTCTGAATGACAGAAGTGCTTTTTATTATTTATGCCACCTGCTGTTCACCACCTTAGCTCAGCCAGTGTAAGTCTATTTTCATTACACATTCCTTCTATGAACAAGTAGCAATCTATGAGAAATATTCAGTCATTTTATGGTATTCCTGCTGGAATGCACTCAAGTGATTCATGATACCTTTGCAAACTTATTCTAGGATTTGAGAAAAATGCAATAAATAAAGAATGACTCAACAGTTGGCCTTTAAAGGGTCAGAGCTTGATGAGTTCATAGCTTTTACGATTTATTAAAAATCAGGTGTTTGTCTATTTATATGGTCATGCAAGAGCAGAAGAGGAGAAAATCATTTGAGGAAATAAAGAAAAGTTAGAACCTAAAAAGGAGAACAAGAGGTCAGCAACCGGGGGATTCCTGGACTTGTGCAGATCCTAATATACTTTAAACTTCCAATCTGATTTTAGATCCTTTTATTAAGGTTGACAATTTTCAGCTGAGACTCTGAATACAAATTCTATATGCCCAGTTACGCTATACATGCATGGAACCTGATCTGGAATACAGATTTCAACACAGTTGGGTCAAAACCTAGAAACTAGTTCCTCAAATCAATCTCCACAATACGTGTACAAATTTCTGCTCGAGCATGCATACACAGCTCTACAGCCTCAGTAGGAAGTGCATAAAAACCCTCCAAGAGGGATGGAAATTAAGATGAAAGCAATGCCAGGCTCCTGTTCCTTCTTAAGCTGGGAACCTTCTGGGTCAGCATAGATATTAAGCATAAGGATACTCCAAAAAGCATGCATTAACAGAAGTGAAAACTCATGGAAACATACTTTTGGCAGCTTCCAGGTCCCAAACTCGAATGGACCCGGACTGGGACCCTGCAACGATGAGCTCCTCATTCGTATTGATCTGTAGGCTCTCAATGGGCGTTGTATGGCCCGTCAAGCTCTGCAAAGAAAACCATGAGTCACAATTAACAGCTACTGACACAGCCCTGTCCACAGTGGCATTGTTCATACCCGACTGGTAACAGAAGTATGTAGCCATGAGTTGGGACCACCTGGTTGTGCCACTGGTCCTTTTTCCTCATCAGCTACCAGTACAGTAGAGCACCCTAAAGACCTTCACTGCATATAGCACTGTGCATGTACCTTCCATGTTATCCCACTTTCTGGGGCACACTGACTAATTTTTAAAGGATGCATCAACAGAGACATGGGTAGTTAAACTTTAGGTGTGGATGCCCAGACAAGGTTGACACATGCTTACATTATAAAAATTATGCTGTGCAAGCACAACAGCACCGTGTTTGCTCTAAATGGGTCACGTAGGTGTCATGAACTGGTTACAAAATCAAAGCAAAAGCAAAAGCAGGACTACTTTGAAACCTTCACATAAGCAAGGAGCCATACGTTGCTGCCAACAATGGGTGTCACAGTGATAACTTGGTGCTATTACTGAAGTATTAACTTGAGGCATAAGGTAGTAATTCACATGTATGCAGTTTCTTTCACCCTTGAGCACCTAAAAGCTTACAAATTACATAAGTATTTTGAAAAAGCCAGTATTTAATTAAAATATAAGAATATTTAAAACTAGCTCTAGAAAACCAATACTACTATTGCAGAGTTTTTGCTTGTCAATGAAGCAATATTCCGTGCTTTACTCCATCCTCAAACAGGTCTTTTTAAATAGCTAAGCTAGCTCTGTGCCCCCCACACACATTCAGAGGCTGGGAACACCAGTTGAAAGCTGCCTGTTCTGACGGGGCTTTCTTAGGATTTCACATGCAACTGAAATCCTCTACATACTCTACAGCTGCAACTGTCACTGCTTAGTGAAAAACAGAGCTCAAACTTGAACCAAGTTGCAATGCTACTTGAAAAGTTCCTCTTCTCCCTCTTCCCCAACACGTAAACATCTGGAATCCTAACAATATAAACACAAAAGATGAATTTCAGAGGACAAAATATACAGCACAATCCCAAAAATCAAGATTCTTTTGGTATACAAGAATTGCAGAAGTCCTCAGCAGCTCCAGTCAGTCTCTGCCTCTCAGAAACACCAGCTTCTAACATCTGTGGTTCCCAGGAAGTGCAGGAGAGCTACAGCTCTCTGCTCCTACTGAAAGGGTACAGACATATTTAGTCCTTCAACCTTCCTCATTGTGGAAGGCAATACTCTGGTTTCAAACGACTGTCATGCCACCACCAATAGCCTGGAAAGACACAGCTTAACTACGTTATGCAAGAAGCACAACACTACCAAAGGTGAGCAACAACTTTTGCACCCATTTCAACCTCTTTATATAGTAAATAAATGGAAAAATAAAGTACACGCATTCTCCTTTTAGCCTTTTTGGTCCTACTTTCCCGATTTCTTCCTCACAAGGTTGACAATGGCTAGCGAAATGCCTTCCGTAACACAACATTACTGTGTGTTAATTAAACTAGCGACAAGGGACACTTGCTAAAGACGGTTTTCCACAACACCCACTCAAAGCAAAGATGCAGGACAGACATCTGTAAATATATTTATGGTGGGCTTTAGTGGTCACTACTGGAGTAACCCTACTCTTTGTAACACACTACACCCAGCGTTACTCTTCCCCAGCCTACAGGTAAGTTAACAAACTATTCTGACAAACTCTGTGCTGACAGTTAGTGACTGTGGGACAGGTGGGTACACATCCTGCTGGGGATGTTTCCTACTGTGAGGGCAAACTCCAAGGTATAAAACTGGCCCCTGCATCTTGCACTATAAAACTAGCTGATCTCGTACAAAACTCTGCATTTAATTATTTGTAGCCTGGTAACAGAAGGCGCAATGTTCATTATCTGGGCAAGCACTGGCCCTGCTGAAGCAGCCAGCCATCCCAGACTCTCTCCGGACCAGTGGTCTCACCAGTTACCAAATTCTGTCCCTATCTTTAGCTAGAATCCAGTCACCCAGCTTTGTGTTGGTAAACTCTATTCACAAGTCTGACAGGCTACAACCCAGTAATCTTTTCCCTCATTCCCCACCCTCCATACCTCAGAATTAATATTCCCATCCCGCAAAAGTTGAAAACAGGCCTGTTCTTACCATGATGCAGTTGGGCTTGTTAACTGACCATATGTTGACCCGACAGTCATCTCCTCCAGTTGCTAGCAGCCGGCCTGAACTTTTTCCCAGGACTAGTGAGGACACATTGCTGCTGTGAGCCGTGATCTCTTCTGCACAAAACAAAGCAAACTGTTATTACAGACTAGTATAACAATTTTCATCCCATCCCTCCCAAAGGACTAAAAAAATACTCTTCCTCCAGAAAAACTTTCCAGTTTCCACTGCACAAGCTGCAGCAGCCCACTGTTCAGATAAGAAGTCACACTATTATCTTGCTCGAAACAGTCTTTCTTGGCTCTGCCTGCTGTACTTAAGACATTTGCTGACCAAGCTTCACAACTCCAGTGCTCACGTGGCTTACAAAAAGCATCTTCTCTCACTAGCAGCTCGGTAGCTTTTAAAGATTTGCTCAGCCATGGCAATGTGCTCACAGAAGCTGCATTACCTTCGGTACCTGGGTGGCTCTCCGAAAGCCAAGCTGTCCAAGAAGCTGCAATAACATGCAGCAGCCAGAGTCATCTAGCGAAAGGCTGGCTAATCCCGTTTTAGAAAACAGCAGCAGACTGTCCAACCTGAGAGGAACTGGCAGATTAGCAGCAGTACAGTTTGTTACCTTACACAGAAAAAAAGTCAGACTCAGCAGCAGGGATAGGTGGAGCTCCCTTTTCTGAGCTTTGGCAGAGGCTTTGCTACATTCCCACTATGTAACACCAGTGAAACTTAGCAATGCAAAGTGTGAAACTGTGACAAAGGAAGGGTGAATATATATCCGAAAGTGCACAAAACAACAAGTGTGATTGATGCTAAAAGACTGTTAAATTGGGGGCTGGCTGAGGCAAAGCTCTGATACTGAGAGGGCTTCGCAATGACAGAACTCCAAGGAAGCCTCATCATAAAGAAACAAGTTTGGGGCAAAAGAGAAACCAAATGAGCATCTTTTCTTAGATACCTGATTTTTGCAACAGATTTTTAAATCCACTCAAATTTTTGGCAGGGGCTTTGTGGCAGACGTATTTACCAATTTCTTCCTCTTACAGTTCTCTTCTCTGAAAGTTCACAGGATTTGCACGCCTAATAGTTATGAAACTTGTTTATAAAAAGGCTAGGTAGCAATCAATTCAGCTTTCCTTCGGATTGTTTTGGTGGGAGGAGCAATTTGATCATTTTACACGCAACACTAATCCAAAAGGATATTAGACGGCTGCAATAGTAATTACAGGTACTTTGATCTCAAGCTCTCAGAGTGCTTTTTTGAAAGCAAAACTGCGCAACTTTCACTTTAGCTGGAGAAACACCTTTCAAATTACAAAGGTAACTGGACCACAAATTACATGAGAAGAGCAAATCTGAAAAGATGCTTGTATTGTGTCGAAAGACCCATCTTCCATATGACAATGCTAAAGTAAAGTATGTATGTATACAAACACCTGAAGGTAACAAACAGTACAATTAGTATTAATAGACCAACTCGCTAGTTAAAATTGAAAGGATAGATGCTGAGCATTGCTGGTAAAATGAGTGCATCAGCAGCTCCACTTTTTTCCCTCCTCTTGATTTCGTTCTTAATAATATATTGTAAGTTTAAAAGTCATTGCTGAAGCATTCAAGCCTCTGTTCATAAAAGGCAGGTTATAACCTGACGCCAGCCTCGGCCAGATAGCCTCATCCGCTCCCCCAGGGAAGTGCCAATTTCCTTAAGCCCACAAACTTTTTTTTTTTTAATGAAGCATTCGTCACCAGATATCAACCACCAACTCGGTAATACTAAGCTCCTAATTAGCATCACTGGAACATTTCTAACATTTGGAATGCCTCTTGCTCTAAAGAGGATGCTAAGATGGGGCAGATCCTAGCAAAAATGAAGATCAAGAACAACTGCCCACTTAAACAGAATGGAGATTGATCGACTTCCAACTTTCCCTATAACTAGAGTTTCAGGGATGAGAAGATAACACAGCAAACTGGCTTTCTGCTCAAAAAGAAATGAAATTACTAAGTCAGTTATCTCAGCTCCCTTACTGTGTTAGCAGTCAAGGATACTGTATTTCTGCTAGCCATTTTCTAGACCCCAAATCGCTGGTCTAAAGCTTGCACTTCTGAATAACTGATCACTTCCCACTGCTTCTGAGCATTCCTCAACAGCCCCTGTGAAACTACTCATCAGTGACCAGGGAAGCAGCTATAAATCGAGAGTTGGCAACTGTTTACTGCTCCTTCTGAGGAAGAACAATGGACGTAAAAGCAGCAGATTCTTGCTGTCTCTTGCAAAGCAATTTCAAGAGAAGGAGACCTACAGGCCCTGCAAAGATCACCTCATCCCTCCTGCAGCAAAGAGCTCAGTGCACCTCCTGTAACAAGTGAGCAGCAATGAAGGGCAACCCCAAACAGGCTAACCTGACACCAAGGGAACTCTTCGCTGCAGCCTCGGCTCTGAAGGGGTGTTTCCATCACCCCCTTTCTTGTTCTTGTACTACATGAGAGTCACGTGGGGTTAGCTAGAAATTTAGGATAGCATTACAGCAACTAATCAAAAAAAATACAGGCCATGACCCTTTGACGATCGCAATGACAAGGTCCTACGCTATCCAACTATGCTGCCATGTTTTCAAAAAGGATTTCTGGGAGCTAAAAATTACACAGTCAGCAACGTGGAAAGAGGCACCCACACCCAAGGCAGGGATTAGCTGGTTCCTATCACAAACCGCCCCTTCCACCCCCCCCTTCCAGCCGGGGAGCCTCCTCTGCCCTCTCTCGGGAGAGCGGCCCGGCGACACTCACGCAGCTTCCAGGCCGTCTTAGTGGTGACGGCCACAGCCATGTCTCACTCCGCGCGGCGTCTCTCCGACGGGCAGGGCAGAAGCGCCTTCCTCCTCCCGGCGAGGCTCCGCCGCCCGGCCCTGCCTGGGCCGCCTCTCCGCCGGCGCGTCCTACCGCCGCCGGGCCATCCACCCGAGCTTCCCCGGCCGCCCTGGAGGCAAAAAGCAAAAAAATAAACGAACCGCCGGCCGGGGTTACGGCGAGGGCCCCGTCACCCTGGGCCGAGGAGCGGGGAAGGCCGCGCAAGGCGGCGGC
>NW_010972528.1:300757-300975 GCF_000737465.1 Haliaeetus leucocephalus
TTGTTGGGGGACCCTTTCAAACAGGCCCAAAAAGGAGGGCGGTGCGCGGCAGCTGCGGGGCCGCCATTTTGCGGCGCGGCGGGGCGGAGCTGGGCCGCCCTGAGGGGTGGTGTCGGAGAGCGGCGCCGGGTGCTGCCGCTTGTCGGCCGGTGCGGGGGCTGCCGTGGCCGTTTAGCCTGGAGCTTCTGCTGTATCGGCCAAGGGGGTGTACGGGGAAC
>NW_010972528.1:301095-317988 GCF_000737465.1 Haliaeetus leucocephalus
CTGTATCTTTTTGCCAGGCAACGCCGGCACCAGCTCCTCTGACTCTTGCTACCCCCCGCGAGTCAGGCCCACCGGGGCCACGGGTTGTTTTTCCTCCCAGGGGAGCCGTGCTGGGCGCTCTCACACCCTGGCTGAGGTGGAGTCATGCCTCTTCTGCACTTTCCTCCCTCTCTCTGAAGCCAATTATTCCATCAAAAGAGGAAATCAAATTAGTTTGATGCTAGTCCTTGATAATATGTATTAGCTGATTTTTTTTTTTGGCAGCTGCTATGTCCCTAGTGCCTGTAAAAGGATTTTTTAAATTAATTTGTTCTGGTGTCTTTTCTGGTGTTGAACTAACACTGATGAGTTCATATCCACAGGCTGGCTTGCTCCTTTTTTTCTTTCTGTTCAGAGACCTTAGGGCTTCCTTTCTCCCCAGCTCCCTAGGCCTTCAGCAGTTCACAGTCCTTGTGATTTGGAAATTGTTTTGGCTAGTTCTTGAAATTCCTGATGTTCCTTTTCAGTAGCGTGTTCTTATCTGAATACCTCTTTATCTCAAAGAGTGACCTATTTCTCAGCTTTCCCCTTTCCTGGCTTGTCTCTATCTGTGCTAGGTCGCCACATTAGCCAAGCATTGATAGAGGGATACAGAACTGTCAGAAACGGTGTGAAATACGCAGCTGCTGCTGTGGTCCAACAGCTTGGAACACAATGTGCTGTTGTGAAACATCTCAGAGCTCCAAAACTGGGAGCTGGGAGGCCTGGGCAGACCCAGGGATTTGCAGCAGTAGGTGTCAAACACTGCAACTGTCTCCCACAGGAAGAGGCTGAATTCTCTGTTCTATTTCTGAGCCCAAAATGGAGTGCATCCTTCAAGCGGCACCTAAATTAATGGGCTCTCTATGAGGGTAATTTGGTATATTTTAATAACCTAGGATATTCAGATTAGGCATAATAAGCTAATGGTATGTAACAGAAACAAGGCAAGAGAAAATAGCTTTGTTGCAATAAAATAGACCGGGGGGGGGGGCATTTCCCTGCAAAAGCCCTTTAGTGTATCTATTGCATTTAAAGTAGACAGCTACCATGAAACAAGTTTAATTTGCTCTGTTTCATGCTGTATTTCAGGTGTAATGTCCCTTATTCTGCTCTATCACAGCAAAATACATTTCTGCCTTTCCCCAGCTGCAATCAGTATAGTCTTCGTTGAGAGTGATCATTAGAGTTGTTCCATGAAGACTGTAGCTGTTGGGCACTGTAGGTAGAACCACTGTAAGTATCCACAGTGCCTAAGGTACTATAGGTGACATCAGAAATTGTTTCCTAGCAGGTTCAGGGACTTGCATAAATACTAATACATGGCACACACATGCTGACTTCCATTTGTGGATCTCAGGCAATGCTTATTAACCAAAACACTCGATCACCTAAAATTTCTTGGATTTGGAATGCTTTCTGGATTCCTCTTGACTTTTTACCCTGTCCGCCAATATTTGTGAATAGTGAGTGGAGACATTCAAAGAGAAAAATAAAGATGTTAAAATCCAAAGTTTGTCAACTTGAGTATTAGTCTTTGCTGGGTTTTGTAGTTACTAGAGAGCTCTAAATGAGGTCAAAGAATTGTATTTGTTGTGAACTCACAAGTTCAAAAGCTTTGCTTGTGCTACTTATAAAACTAAATTACAAATTTATTAAAATATTATGTTGGAAAAGAACCAGTATTCCCAAATAATCCTGCTCCTGGTGTCAGCTAGGGAGCAGGTTTGGGGAAGAAAAGCCCTGCAATACCGCATGGATAATTTGTAGCAACTTCAGAAGCAGACCTTAAAGCTAAGGTCTCATTCAGACTTCAGTGTTAAACATGAGGAAATTGTGTAAGAGGACAATTGATGTAATTGTAGATGGGCCTTAAAAGAGGGAAAAGAAAGAGAGTGGAATGCTACAAGTTCATTAAAATCTCCATGAATCTGATGATAATGAAAGATTTACTGCAGGCAAATAGGAAAACCTTTGCATGTTTTTTTCAGGCTGCTTCTAACAGGCTTCAGCACCGATTTCCAGTGTCTGGTACAAAGGAATAAAGAAATCAGGCATGTCCAAGGTACTCAGCTAGGCGAGGATCCTTGCGCAGTTTCTCTTCAAGAGCAAGGTATTTCTGCGGTGCTGTCTGCTTTTCCCTAGAACAAGAAGGGGGATATCAGAGGAAAACTGCAGCAGGATATCAAGTAGAGTATTTTACAAAACAGCTTCTGTGCCAGGTTCCTGGGGGGCTTACTTATAGACCACCCCTGGACGCTACTTAGGCAGTCATTCCCAATACCTGTTGAGTCTCAGCGCTAGAATGTGGATACGAAATGCAATTTCAGAGCAACAGGTGAGGAAGTCATCCTCCTCCTCTGCACTGAGCTGATTGTGATTTTCCTGAAACCACCAGTCCTTCTTCTGCAGCTCTTCCACTGCCTGTGAGGGGAGCGAGCAACTAGAAGTCAGGGTAATTGAGAGAAGAGTGAGGAACAAAGGCATGCAAAAGTGCAACTCAAAGTTCAGGGAGCCAAGGTGAAGGAAACCACAAATCAGAGCTGGTTTATTTTCATAGGAGGCAGTAAGTTTGAGATGAGGTCTCACAGAACAAGAAAACAAGGGGAATCAAAACATGTGGAAGAGAGAGAGGCAGCAAAACCTGAACGTGTTGCCTCACTGTACTCAAGAAGCCCTGGAGAATCAAATCAGCTCTGATTGAGATAGGGACTAAACTTTACCCTGGAGCCATTTTGTTCTTTGATCTTCACACACTAATGACAAAAAAAACAATATACAGGCATGTTTATGGCTCTCTTAAAGTAATCAAAGGAGGTTTGTTTCTTGCCTGCTGTCACAATGAGATGTGTGTTACCCTCCTGCCAGTGCAGAAGAGACTCCAGTAACATGCACATCCTGGAGCAAGGCTGGGAATACCTTTTCAAAGCGAGCCTGGATGATGTTAGCTTTATCAACGAGACGATGCTTCAAATCAGTCAGGCAGTCATCTCTGACACGCAGGGCCTGCCCCTTGGTCATTTTCTTTCTGTGGCCAATTTGAATAAGGAAAGGTGCCAAGTAATCCAGATCCTGTTCCTCTTGTCCCTCTAGAAGCTCATCCTCCATTGTGTTCTTCTGGAGGGGAAAGGACAGAGAGAGTCATGGTCCCATTTACCTGCTTCCCCAAACACCCTGTGATAAAGCAAAACAAAAGCAAAGGCCAAAACTCCGCTACTCCCTACCCCCAAGAGGAAATAATGTTTCTTTTTCCTATACTTTAATCAAAACTACTGCTTTGCATTAGCTTTGCATACCAACCCATTCCTAATGTGGTTTTTATTCTGCAATTTATTTTCTATTGTCCTTTTTAACATTTCTCCTGATTTCCTTGATTGTAGAGATGTCTCTTACACAAAACATGTTATCCACTGAGGTGCAAGAAGGGCTCTATAAAACGCATTTGTATTTGGACAGAAAGAGATTAAGACAGGGTATTTTGAGTGATACCAGCTTGTAGGCCGGCAAATAGCTGGTTCTTGCATCTTTGCTCCTGCTTGTGTTTCACGCCAGAAGTTTGGCATGTAAAACCTAATATCACCTTTTATAACCTCTCCATCCAGGAAAGCTCAGTCTAAAAACCATTTACAGGAAGCATCTTGGAGATCTTGAAAAATTGCAAGTAATTATTCTTGAATCTTTTTTTATTTGTCCAGAACATTCATAAGGTATTAATTCCTCAACAGAGATCCTGGAACAAAATTGGCTTTGCAAGTAATAATGAAAACCAAGAAAACAACTGATTCATATCACACAAAGAAGTGCATATTTGCCTAACAAAATAAGCCCTGGCTAGAAAGATGCAGCTTGGAATCCATTATCATACTCCCCCCATAATCCCTATTATCAACTAATCCTTGTTAATTATTTTCTTTATTAACTAAACAAAATAAAACAATAATCTTTCTTTGTGATGTGAGTTTTTCCAGAAAGTCAGAAGGTCATAGCATGATCATGTTATATTTTCATGGGAAGTCAACTGAAGCTGTGCTGACTTACACCTGCTAGGGATTTGGCCCAGTATATTTTAACGATACTAAAGCTCTTCAGAGATAATTCCTCAGAGAGAAGCAGCTTACTCTGGATTTCTTTGTGTACATGTAATAAATACTGGATTAACGAAGTCTACCTACCATGGCTTCATACTGTTGTCTTCTCTTTTCATTCCTCTCTGTATTATAAATTGAAACTGTCAATTTAACAGCAGTTTCTTCATTCTCGCGGATCTTCAAAATATTTAACACCTTCCAAAAAATCAGAAGAAAGACCCCTCAGCTTTCCCACAAAATGACAGTACTTTTACATGCTTGACCTGCTAACAGAGCAGATACTGCATACAAGAACTGTAGCATAAGGTTAAATATAGAAGATCGATACAAATATGTTGATATCCTGCTGACACATCAAGCTGATAGCAGTCTTATTTTTAGATTGCTGTTCTGTATCAAATTCTTTAACACAATTATTGATATTATCTGTTAAGAAAGCTCTTCTGGAGTCACAGTCTTGCCACTACTTTTGAAATTGCACTGATAGCTTTGGCTCATTGTTTGTCTTAACTGGATATACAGCACAAGCAACGTGAATATTTTGTCCATTGATACATCAAGACTGAGAAATTTGGCAAGGTAGTTCATGAGGTCACAGTGAACTAGCTTCAAATTTCTGGAAAAAAAAATGGACTTTTGCAATCTTGTTCTTAATTACTACTAGTATTCTGGGCTAATATAGTTGAGTATTCCCTCTCCAGCTCCTTCAGGGGTTCCTCTTCCTCACAAAAACATTAAAAAAAAATAAAATCCAATAGCTTTGTCTCCATCTGCTGAATGGTTGTATTTATCATGAGGTAATTACAAAGACTTCCAAGAACATGGATTTGTTACACCAGTCACAGTGTGATTAGCAGTACAAGCAATGTATTTTATGAAGTATTGCCCTACAGTTGCTCCCACAAAAAGTCACTGCAGTATTTTAGATGGGACTTCCTGGAAATGCCTAGCAACTAGATACAACGTTACATACAATATCCTTTCTTTTTGGTCTCATTCCCAGGCAAAAGGCGGACATGTTTCCAGATGCCCCAATTCATATGCTGTCATTTGCTCTCCAAAACTGTCTTCACCCCCCAGAGAATGAAGAGTAAGAACAACGACTGAGTTGCAAGCTTGATAATTCAGCATGGAGACCAGCTTTGTGACACTAGAGTTTTATTTTTATCACAGTTTATGCTGAAGATGCTTTGGCAACCAGTCAGCTGAAACTGGTTCCATGCCTGACCAACTTTGACACAGTGTGGACACCTCCCTGTTACCTCTGCTTCAGATTGCTGGACTTGTTGCTTCAGCTGTTTCTCTTCCTCTGTTAGCTGCTGCAACGCTTTGTACAGATGGAGCAGCTTCTTGTCTTTTTCAGAGGACCCCGCCTGGAAGCAGATAAGCTAGTGAAAGACAGTAGCTTGCTCTGGGTGCACGGACCAGGTACTCTGCTAACAGAAACTGGCACAATTCTGCTATAGTCAATAGTGACACTGATTTCCATCACTGAAACATCTAACCCATGGTCAACAGTTTATTAGACTTCATTTTGATTTTGAATCCATCAGTAATGTGAGCCAGATGGCACATTTCGTACTTTGCTGATGCCGCTGTTATATGGTTGGAACTGGTTTTGCAGGGTTAGAGATGAAAGGATGGCACTCCAGCAATTGTGTTCTGTGTATTCTCCCCAATGGGAAATAGAAACTTTAAAAAAATGTGCATAACATTAAATAATCCTGTATTTGCAATCTCTTTTTGATTTTCCTAAGTGTAATTGTGCAGCATCACTGCAGAATTTACTGGCAGACTTTTGCCCCTGGTTACAGGCTTACATCAATGATGTTAGTGGAGTGACCCTGCGCGCCGAATGAGAGAATCTGGCTTAATGGCAGCGCTCCACTTTTTTGGGAACATCTTTTATTTAAGGCTATCTATCTATCAGCAATGCAATAAGCCTCAGCATCTTGCTCTGCATCTGCAGGGCAAGCTCTGGGAGATTTAAGCAATGATGTGACCCAAGAAGTCCATGGCAGAATTGGAGCTAGAACCCAGTATGTCTGCTCCTGCTTTTCTGCTGTAGCCTTTTCTTCAAGAGAGAATAGCAGAGGAAATCTCAGCTTCCCTGCCATGAATCCACAGGACTGAGCCCAACAGCTGCTGAACGAGCATCTTGCAGGATGCCAGTGGCTGCGTCTACATTGCCTGATGACCAAGTCTGGGAAGATGACCTCAGGCACAGCTAGAGCAAGCCTTTCACGCTACACTATGTCCTGCATGCCCAGTCACTTCCAGCATGGCAGTGCATCTCCAGGGGCATTCGCATTGTCAGCCTTGGAGGCTGTCTGTGAGGGAGGGATGCAGATGGAGCAGAGGGGCAGCATGGAATATGTCATGCTTGTAGTTCTTCCACTGACATTTCACCTTCCCTTTGTGTCTTGTGATCTAGAAAAACTTCAAGATATAAGTAGTTTTTCTCCATACCTGGTATGTGATGCACATTTCTGGGGTCATGACGATTTCATTTCCTTTCCTACCCCTGTCTGCTGCTTTGAAGAAATCCTTCTTTGAGGCAGTAATGTATTTATCCTTGAGATGGTATGTCAGATGGATTGTCTCCTCTGTGATCAGGAAGATACGTTCTGCTACATCTTCATCAGCAGGCTTTTCTAGGTTTCTGTGAAAACACTCCTTGATTTGCTAATGGGGGTGGGGAAAAAAAAAAAAAAAAAAAGAGATGGAAGTAGGTTAGACAACATAAAACTGGCAAGATTTGCAGAGTTGGGTAAAAACCCAAGGTTAAAATTTGGCTTTTCTGCCTGGACTACAATGGCATCTCTTGGCCCATGGTCCTAGTGTTCTTTCCTCTGCCTGAGAAAAAAAGTACAAAGCTGCTTAAAGCAATACAGAGGTCTCCTATTTGTGGAGCTGAGTATGCTCTCCAAGCTCAAAAGTTAGCTTGGGATGCATCCCTGCCCAAGGGAACTGCAGGAAGCAAGGTATTTTGGAGCACAACAGTTTCCCATATTCCTCAATATAGGGAAGGAAAAAGGAACATGTTGGGTGCTGGTCCAAAGGCAGGCCACTGCATGGCTCTGTCTTGGCAGGTGAATCATCTGAGCCATACTGCCAGATGTCGTATTTCCTCCCTCTTCTGTTCTGCAAATCAGTCCTGACTAGAGGAAGAGGTAGATTACCTGCTTGTAACAAATCAGTGATAGGACACTTCATCATTAAACCATTTGACTAGTTTTGAGTCTTGTAAAAATTTCATTCCAAAATCATAGTCAAGCTTTTTTTCTTTCCTCTGACGTGCATTTGCCAAGTCTTAATTTCCTAGTTTCATTCTAGCTGCTCAATGCAGTTCGTGACAACTGGTCACACTGTAGCTCTCTGTCAGGCAAGCAACTGTGAGACACAGCAGCTGAACAAGGCTTGGACGTCCCATCTGGAGATTTGCCTTGGCTGTGCCCACTGAAAATTAACCTAAAGCCCTAGGCAGTATGTTTTGCATAGTATAAATATCACAGCAACAGGTATTTTTCTGTTCCTGCCTTGGCCATACCACTATAGGCCGGGAGTTAATGTCAGTTCTAGTGCTAGCCAAGTGTATTTTCTTTCCTCTTTTGCCAAACTCCGTGTGCCGAACATGCAGGAAGTCATCCCGCCCCACAAAGTACTCCGTCATCTCATTATCATTTTCAACACGTTTCTGGAGGCCATCGACTCGCGCCTCGTTGTAAAACTCCATTGTATGTTCAGTCTCTGGTTCCAGTGACGTATAGGTGTGAGCTAAGGACATAAGAGAGAATGCATACATTTTCAGAGTTAGCAACCGTAATACGGTGAACACAAGCATGTCCAGAAAAGTCTCATTTTCTTCAGTGACCAATAAATCAAATGTATGTAAGAGTGTAAGAAGGGAATGTTATCTCCTCACTGCTGTGTATCAATATGCCACAGTCTGAGGATGGCAGGACAGCTTTGCAAGGCCACTGCCTTCCTTACACAATAAGGCAGTAGCAAGTGGAGCCTGGATCCTGCTCTTCCCAAACCAGGAATGGGCGCAGCCTCTTGGGGTGAAATGCTGCTTTAGCAAGAGATCTGATGCAGGACTTTCTCTCCTCCAGCTGCACAACACTGAGAGACTGAACATAATCCTAAGGAGAAAGTTTCTACCTCTATCACGTCTACTAGTAAAAGTAAATTATATCACCCTATATATGTGATAAGTATGTATTTTTCTTCCGTTATGCTGGGGGGAAACACTGTCCAGGACTGGAAGACAATAACCAATTCTCTACTCTCCACTGGAGACCACATTATTTATCTAGGCAATTCATCCAGAAGTTTGCTGCCCCCCCAACTTTTGCCACTGCTAGAAGAGATTCACATAAGTCCCATCAGCTGCAGTCACTGCCCAGATGAGCTAGAATACCTTTAAGACCGAGGAGGTGTCCTGGGCTGAAGTATTCTGTGGTCAGCTGTGTCTGTTTATTCACTTCTCTCATATTCAACATGTCTTCTCGGTTTCTGAACCACTCCCTCACCTCCACTACTTCAGTACCTGGCAGGAGACAAACCGTTTCACAACCTTACATCACTGTGTTGGAGGTGGCAAGATTCATCTGATGAGCTCTCAGTGGCTGTGCAAGCACCCTGTGCTCCTGATACAGCTGCAGTAGACAACATGTAGTCACTGGAATTGGCCCTGTGCACAGGGGCCTTTTGTAGATGAATCCTAGTCTACATTTGAGTAGATGAATTACACCTTAAGAGGGTTTATTCCTCTCCATCAACAAGAACTAAAGCAATCAGCTCAGGGGTAGAAGGTGGCATGGCGGATGGCTATGGCTAGGCAAGAGAAATTCCATCCCAAATACTTAATGACAGTGTCAGGAGGGAAGGGAAATGAGATAGGGGCATTACACTACCCAAGAGTGCTGAGGACAGGACACTGTATGTCCAGTTAGGAATCTACAGTTTCCTGGACCAGCTGTTGAAAAATAATGCTTTCCAGTACAGAAATATCCACAGTCTGTAGCTACCCCTTTTTATGGCTCCTGTCGAGACCAATGGGAATAATGATACTGTTGGATCAATTCAAACCAGTCTTCCATTTCTCTGGAGACTGAAGATCCAAGCAGCTGACCTGCGACACTGAACAGCCTCACCGCTGGGGTGTAAAACAGATTAAAACTCTTGGAGGAACCCCTAACAATGCTGGGAAGTTCTGGGGCTTGTCAGACAGGGAGCGAGATGAAGCGTTTGAAGATGTGGTAGCTAAGTCCCCCACAAATGTGAAACGAGGATAAGAAAGCATGAGAGACACTCTGGCAGAAAGGGGACCACCTCCCCCTTCCCATCAGCACACCCCAGGCTGTGTTTGCTCACTGCATAAAGTGTGTTCACTCATCCCTCTTACAGTCTAAGTCTGCGTAGACAGTGAGGCGTTTCACCAGCCCATTTCCATTCAGGTATGGTGCCCATTTCTCCAGTTTTGCTTTCTTGTACAGGATCACCTTCCTCCCCTGGGAACAGCGGGTCTCAAACTCTGCAGTGGGCAAGAGAGGTGTCAGAAAAATTGATTCCCTTGTACTCAGCCCAAGGAAAAAGAATTCAAGAGGGAGAAAACCATGGTCTAAAGGAAACCACGCAGTTATTGATTGCGTTCAGCTGCCAGTAAAGCTGTTCAGACCCTGCCTGTTGTGCTTTAATGTTATAGTATAATAACTCTTTTCTCTCCCAAAAAAGGTATTTGATGATGCAGGGGCAGTCCCTTGTGCATAGTGGTAACAGAAAGTCCATCCCAGGCAAAATCATTCAGCTGGCAGGAAAACACTGTGTGTGTGTCTGTCTGTCTGCTGGGGGGCTCCCACCCAGGATGAGACAGTGCACTGAGGGCAGGCATTCAAATCAATAGCTGTTGCTGCCTTCATCTACTGCCCTTCACTGCTGTACCTTGTCCATCCTGAAGGGAGAATTCTTGAGTCAGATAAACAAATGTCCCAAATCTACTAAAAGGTTAGCTGGGGGGCAAGCAAAAGGCAAAGGAAGAATACATACCTCTGGGAGATATCTGAATTGGGGCTACCCACGATGGTGGCATGTCAAAACTCATGTCTTCTTCCCCCTTTTCCTGCTGAAACAGAAGCAGAGATTTGCATTTTTGGCAGGTTCTCTTACTGTGCCAGGAGGCATTTTGGTTCTTGAGAATGTGGTGCAGCAATCAGAGCTCAGCTTGTGCAAGGCTGTGCTGGTCCTGGGGAACACAGTGGCGCAGTTATGAGAGCTGTGTCAGTCACACACAGCCTGAGGACAGAGGCAAGCAGCACGCTGCAGTTCACGTGGAAGGAGAGCTTTATTGCATCCCCCCACTCTCACTAGTACACCCCTACTCAAGCCTAATGAAATGATCTTCCAGCTAACACTCATGCTGGACAGGGGACGAATGTGACAATCATCATTCAAACCAATGACCAGCTTGTTTTATGTAGACTATGGAGGGCGCTTTGCTTCCTGTTTATGGGCACAGGCTGAGGAGAGTAGATAACAGAAGGGAATGTACTGTTATTGGTGTTCCTCCGTCCTGCTGTGCTGGTACAATGCCTGCTTTATCATGCTGCGTTCTCCCACCACCAGGACAGCATACCATTTTTTGCTTCCAGTACACAACATTTTTTGGTATATTAGAGTACATACATTTCTACATTTGGTTGGCAACTCCACCTAGCAGCCAGAAGAGCAGGGTGCTAACCAGCAGAGAAAGAGTGTCCAGAAAAAATTCAGTTTGGATTTTATTTTTTTAAATTATTTCATCCCAAAGGTCAATGCACTGGAGGCCTACAGAGATCCCTAGCCACTTAGGACACCAGAAGTACCACTTGGGGTCCTGCTTCAAAAAGCATCAGAACTATTCAAGATTGAGAAGGAATCTAAAGTGTCAACCAAAACCTAGCTAAAGCAATAGTGATCTGACCTGGAGAGGGCAGCAGGCAGGCAGGCAGGCAGGCCTGCAAACACACCAGTTCAATACAGCATCCCCACTGCATGAGAGCCATCATTTGGGTCACTCACCATGTCATCTGTGTCCCTGTCAGATAATTCCTTTTCCTCCTCAGCATCTGAGAGCAGCTGAAGAGGCTTGTTGCTTCTTGAAAGCATAATTTCCCAGCGGATAGCGTCACCCAAGTCAAAGACGAGATCCTAGGCCACATGGAAGAAACCCACTGAACTACAGGGCAGTCTCAAGGGCCTGACACTAAACTGAATGCTGCTCCCGCACATTTGCGGTGCTCTGGACCTGCCTGGGTGTCACAGAGTTAAAGGACTCTAGACAGACCCTGGATGTCAGTGAGGTGGTCTTGTCAGACCCTTGGCTGGTTGGTGGGACTCCAAAGACTGCCCCTGTGCCTAGAGGGCTGCAGACCCCTTTCCTCATGGTGCTTCTGCCACAGATGAGAAGTTGCTGGAAATGCTTCTGCATACTTCCTTGGGCCATGCATGGCCCCAACGTCAAGTTGCTCTAACTCAGATCCTTGCCTCACTGACTTTGTATCAGCTGGGGAGTAGCTGAGTTGTGGGAAGAGCCTAATCAAGATCTTTCCTGCCTTGAGCCATGCCTGACAGGCTCAAAACACCCTCTGCCTTAAAAGCTGTTTGAGAGAATGAGCATTCAGCCAGCCTTAAAAGCTGATATTCTAGCACTGTAGGGGTTTAATTTGCTAGCTCAGGGTCTAGGATGTCCTGGAGCAGTTCCAGAGTCTGTATAATCTGAGCAACATGACCAGAGCGAACACAGGGAATGGTAAGTGGCAACTGGGATCACTGCTGATCTTGGACTTCCCCAGGACTCAGGTTAGCCCAGCTGTCCCTCCCAGGCACAGGATGCTTAAGGGCTTGTTACCTTGCAGCCGTTCCAGCAGTCCTGCATGTTCACCCAGTAGTTCCTGTGGTTCCAGACACTCTCAATCCCAAGGAAGTGCTCATCCATGGTGCTGTGGCTGTTTCCCGTGAAGGGGTTGATGAAGAAGGTCTCGGGAACCTCCCTCTTCCCAGACAGAACCAAAACCCATGCGTGCACCCGTAAGCCATACAAAGGGTCACGCTTGGGCTTTTCCACTTCCTGTAGCACAGAGGACAGAGCAGTAATTATTGCCATTTCATTGCCTCTTTAGTCCAACCCGGTGGCAATCTTATTCTCTCCTCTGCCCATTTCTAAAGATCTCCAGGCCCTTAACACTCTTCAGAAGAGTGAGGTAGTACATACCCAGTACATATTCCTGTGCCAGCACACACTGTGTTCCCAGAGGCCAAGTGATCATGGCCATGATCAGGGTTGTGTCATACTTCATGGCAGAGGGTGGTGACCTCCTTTCTTTGGTCAGCCATTACCTGTGTCTCAGCTCTTGCTCCCAGAGTTTACAGTGAGGTGGACCTCAGTAACTCACCGTGACCTTCTCCTCTTCTCTTTCCTTGTTCTTTTGAGCAGCTTCAGTTTCTGCTGCCTTCTTGGCCTCCTGCTGAAGTTCAAACTTGCTCTGCAGGTCTGGTGGGGGCTTAACTCTATACTTGTTGGACTTCTTCTTCATCCCCTCTTTTGGTACCTGCCTCCACAAAAGCAGGGTATTGCTGTGAAACCCAGCAGAGATCAAGAGAAGGGAGAAAATGTGTGGCTTACAGGTACCTCCCAGTTTCCAGCCCTTGGCAGTTTGCAGTATTGGACCTGGTGAGCAGGAATACAGTGAAGCCAAAGAGGCCTCTTAAGGAACTGTGGAAATCACTCAAAAGATCCCTTTGGTGAGGCGCCTGCTTGGTACAGACTGAAACCTAGTGTGGACCTGAAGCTGTTTCCCCTAGCTCAACTCTGGAGCTCACTGGAAATGAACAGGCTGAGCATGCATGTGGGGCTTCTCCCTGCCCACTCACTGTACGTCTCACCTCCTGTGGCTTCCTGAGCAGTGGGCACAGCTTCAGAGTCTCATCCAGGCTGCATATCTTGTGGGTGGCATACCCGTGCACACAGTAGGCATCATACCCAGCCCCGATTAGCATGGAGCACAGCAGCACGCTGAAGTCAAAGCAGTTCCCTTTCTGGTATTTCAGGATGGTGGTTGGGGAATAGAGCGAACTAGGCTTGAAAAAGAGAGATGCATGTTCACAGTGTTTGTCTTGTGAAGCTGAAACATGCACCAGGCAGACAGCAAGAGAGAGAGAGGGCATTGCCCATGTCCCTGGGCTCTGCACCCATAGGGAATCTGTTACATAGAATTCCTATACAAGCCACAGACCCAAAAAGTCCCCTCCAAAGTGATGTGGGGAAATTCTGACGCCAAATCTGGTGACAAATTTAACCATAGGGAGAGATGGGCAGGACAAGCTCATCAAATTGCTGAAAACCTAACACTAACCACAACTCTGGAGTGGGGCTTACCTCCATCTCTAGCTGGTCTGTCTGCAGTGTTTCAAAGCAAAAGACCCATAAGCTAAATTATAGTTCAAAGGAGGGAACATATTCCCTTCTGGCCCCCACCAGTGAGCGAGCAAAGGGATCAATACGCACGTACTGCATATAGAGAGTTTCTACATAATCTGCTCCCAGATCTCAGAGATCACCTTAGGTGATCAAGGCAGTCTGTCTGCTAAATGGAGAGACATTCTCTGTGGTCCCAAAGTGCCAGAGTTCCTCTTGAGATCCTGGAACTCCTGGGACACATTTGGCCAGCATGGAGCTGGTGGAGATTGTTTGGGGCACTCTGCAGGGCATCAGCAGTCTTTGCTAGCAGAGTGTGCTCCCCTTGCCTTAGCTGATTCACACCAGCCAAGAACTTGCCCAAACTCTGGCATCACCCCTTCTTGTCAGTCTAGAAATCTCCCTTCAGCCACCCCAAAATATCCCGAAAATTGGGATAGAAATGTCTAAAGCCCCTAGGAATGGGTCACTGAGGTCAAGCATCATCCCCTGGGCTTTATATGCTCCTTTGTTCCAAGGCATCTTGGCCTTTGGAGAGGAAGCTTGTCAGCCGTTGCAACCCACAGCAGACCAGCTGGTCATATGGGGTGACATTTGGGGTCAGGCCCAATCTTGTAGAAATGGTGCTTAATTGCTTGACAGGTACAACACTGTACATGTACTGGGATTACAGGTCAGTCCAGAGCGCACAGGGCCTGGGAAAATTGGGGGGTTGCCTAAGTAATGAGGGGATGATGGAGGAGTCAAAGACCTTTGTAATCCCAGCCACTGGGGTTTCCACATTGTGTCCTGCTGAGAGGCCCTTCTGTCACCTCCATTATGTTTCTGATGGGACTGCAGCCCCTTTCTTACCGGTGTGATAGGAGACTTGAGGGGCTCCATGGTGAGGTAATCGGAGACGAAGCTGGCACAGCCATCCCAGTGGTACAGCTCTGTATAAGGCAGCAGTGTTGGCCTTATTGTTGTGCTCACAAACTTCTGTAGGGCCACAAGAGAACTTTGGTTAGCCAAGAGATGCCTGGCAGAGTGTCCTCTCCAAAGCCACCTTCAGACTGCCCCTGGATGTTGCAGCTCACATTCAGGACCTCCCTAGAGCATCAACAGCGTCAGTAATGCTCCTCATCTGTTCCGAGACAGAAACTGCATGGGGTTGAAAGGCCATCTGCTTGTCTGTGGCTAAAACTTGAAGCTCATCTCAGACACATTACAGATGCGAGCCAGTTGTTCTCTTAGTTTTCAAGCAAGACAAATAGCTACTGCCCTTTCCAGCTTTTACATCCTCCAGGATTTTTTGCCTTGCATGTTAATCATATAATAAATGTTGGGGAAAGCTGGTCCAAAGTAGCCATTTCAGATGCCTGGGGAGCATCAGGTCCAGAACTAGACAACAGTTGTGCAGCTTGGGCCCAGTCCTAAACAAAACCAGACCACAAACTTCCACATTTACTTCCTTCCCTGTAACTTCTATGAAGTTCAGAATAAGACCTAATGCTGGATCCAGACTCCGTTATCTGTGATTGAGCCCGAGCTTTAGCTATTTCATGTGTTTCTTTTACTTTCCTTTATGTTTCTGTGGTCTTTCCTGTTTCCTAAGCATCATGCTGCAGGGCTGCGAGCTGCCTGCAGCCTACATGGTACCACCACCATGTGCGAGGTACAACACGCTTGTGGATTTGGACAGCTGGAGTGTTCCCAGGGTGCTGTGTGCCTCCTCAGGGTGCTGTGGGCACAGCAAATGGGTTCCCATTCCCTTTGGTCAGAAGGGAGGGCAGGAAGGGCTGCTGTCTTTCCCCAGCATTCGACACTATGGAAGCTGAGTGCCCCCTGCACTATGGCCCAGCCCCACACCACCCCATACCTCCACGCCACACTCGTTGACTGGGTGGAGGAAGAGCAGCTTGCGGTCGGGGCAGAGGTGAGTGTACTGCTGGAGGAAATGGTCAGCGATGTGCAGCAGCTTCTTTTCCTTCGGGGAATTTGTCTTGTACGAGGATGGTAACTGGGATGTGTCAATGGAGCTCCAGTCAAAATCACTTCCAGGGTAGAAGGAGGCAGACAGACACAGGTAATAAGCCAGGAGCAATTTGGGCAAGATGACCAGCTATCAAAACATGGCAGGGGCTCCCTGTTTCCCAGGGCAAAAATGAGGATCATATCCAAGAATATGATTTTGACATAGCCAAGCTCCTCTGGAGTGATGGCAAGCTGACATATACACAGAGGCTCAGGGGATCTTTATATAGTGTCATGAGACAGCATGGAATGAATGTACAATGAAGTGAATTATCTTATCTTACTCACACGTGCCCACTCTTGGACAAACACACCAGGTCCCTTTGCTGTGCAAGGGGACCACACGTGCCATCCACACATGTACAATCTCCCCATGAACCCCAAAAGGACCGTCTCCGCTCATCCCAGTAACTGACAGACACACGTGACTTACGGTACATCACTTGGGACACAGACTTGCTCCACAGACACCTTCATCTCCACATCCTGGAGGTTATCACTCATCTCCAAAGCCTTCAGCTCTTCTTCTGTTTGCTCCTCTTCCTCCTTCTCCTCCAGGACCTCCATTCTGCCTCCTCTGGGGCACTACAGAAATGCACGCACCAGGGTGAATTCAGGGCTGGAACCCAGATACGCAGCAACACAGAAACACTCGCACGCTGGCCACAGTGATTTAGTATATGAGCATGGCTGAGGCAGCCAGAAGCGTGACAGTAAAGGGTGAGCACTGAATTTGAGTTTGGGCTGGGCTTAGTAAATAAGTGGCTGCATGCTCCTGGACACCCTTGAGCGCAGGGCAGATGGCAGAACAGGGGGAGCCTGCCTTGGCAGGGCACAGCACATCCCCACATTCAGTCTCTGATTGCCGTGTGTGTGTCCCCAGCTCACGTCCTCGCGTAAATGCCACGTCCTCCGTCCTGCCTGGGCTGCTGCTGGCCGGGAAGCAGCTCTGGAAAGCCGCTGGGCACCTGCCGATGGCCTGCGCCAGAGCCAGCGGGCTGCACTGAGCCTGGCCGCCCGCTCAGCGGCCTTGAAGGGAAGGGGACATTTCGCAGCAGAGTCAGCAGCCTCCAAGGGCAGAGGGCTGCTTGTATTATTTATTTACACCTCAGGGAGGTCGGGCGCTGCTTGTTTCCCCTTCCCTGCGGTCAGGCTGACCTCGTGAGGAGCAGACAGCGAGAAGGGAGGCACAGACCTTGCACGGGGGGGCAGCGGGAGGGGGGGTGTCGCGGGGCCCAGCACCGCTCCCCGGCCTCCGCACCACCCCGACAGCCTCCCGCCCCCGCCGCCCCTTCAGCCCCACAGTTCTCAAGGACA
>NW_010972528.1:317998-345396 GCF_000737465.1 Haliaeetus leucocephalus
GAGCCTCCCCCCGCCCCAAGGCCGCAGGCCACCCCCAGGCCCCGGGCTGCCCGCCGGGGTTCCTCAGGCGCCCATCCCGCTGGCCTGAGCGTCTCCCTGGCTGGAAGCTCCCGACAGCCGCCCCGCTGCCGCCGGGGGAGAGGGCGCGTTTCTGGTGGCAGCCCCCTCCGTCCAGGAGAATTCTGGGGCAAAATGAGGAGGAAGCAGCTAAAGCCTGCCCGCCACAGGAAGGCTTTCCCACCAGGCCCTCGGAGAAACCCACGAGTTTCACTCTCTTTGAAAAAAACAACCCAAAGAGCCCTCCTCATCCTTTTCCTTTGTTGCTTTCTAAGCCTGGGGGCTGCTGCACTGCCTTTGCATCTCTAAGTGAGTCTGTGCAAGCTTCTGTCCCAGTTAATTGCTTTGTAAAACACACATAATGGAAAGCAGATATTCTCACCCAAAAGCTGGCAGCAGGAGATGACAGGAGGCTTTTTTTTTTTTTTTTTTTTTTAAATTGGTAGTTCATTAGGCTGTAAGCAGGGTCAGGTGCTAAATACTTGTTTTCTGGTTTTCGTTGTGGTTAGGAAAAAACCTAGATGGATGGATGTTCACATTTGCTGCTATGTTATGGTGACTGTAGCAATTAAAGCTCTGAGGATGCATGGAGTATAGTCAATGTATATCAAGAAGCATCACTTTGAGTGATTACTGCTATTCACAGCTAGTTACTGTTTCCGAAACAAAGCGCGGTAAGACCAAGCCCTCATCCCTCCATCTCTCACTAGTACTTCTGACCAGATCTTAAATGTCAGAAATCTTTAAAAAAACAGCCGAAGCAAATATACATTGTGGTTGCAAAACTGCGTGTATCCAGTACACAGTTATCTGGCCTTCGCATGTGCCGCTGTGGTATCTGCTGTTATTGCTGCGTCAAAAGCAGGTACCACAAAAACAGTTGGATGCCCAACACCCCAGATTCCCCAGGGATTTTGCAGATACTCCCCCTGTTTGGGATCCCATCAGGGCCATGAATTGGGTCAGCGTTCACGAGCTGTCGGCTAATCAGAAGGGCCATCCGTCCTGGAGGAAGGACTTTCGCAGAGTCCTTTCCTCCCCAGCCGCTGCAGAAGGATGCTAAACTGGCTCTTGTGCAATCGCGGGGGCAGCATGTTTGTGTGGGGGAGAAGGATGAGCTGCCGGAAGGCAATATAAGGCACGCGGCGGCGAGCACGAGAGTGACCCAGGGCAACGGTGGGTGGAGGAGCATAGAGTGGCCTGGAGATGGTAAGTGGGAGGAGAACAAGGTGAGATCTTAATGCTGGTGGGATCTCTCAGGACTGCTGCAGCGAATGAGGAGCAGAGCAGGGAATAAACCCTCCTTGTCCGGAGGTCTGGTGGTTGCAGCTGCTCGGGGTCGGGTGGAGGGGGTACACGACATGCTGCCAGACCAGAGTGGGGCTTTTGGCATTGGCTTTGCCCCACTGTCAGTGCATCTGCAGGGCAGAGGGGTGGCAGAGCATTGCTCCAGCCACTAGCGCTGGCTGACTCATATCCACATCTCTGATAAGGAGGCTCCAGTGTCCAGGGCTCACCCAGCACCGTGCCATTAATTTCCCTAAAGAAATCCATTATCTGTACCAACAGGGGAGATCGACTTAATCTGTGGCTTTGTGGCATTAATTTTAGTTGTGTTGAAGGCTTTGGGGTTTTTTTTTTCCCTGTTGTCTCCTTGTTATGGATATGGGTTACTGGAAAAGCAAGGATCCTTTTGCAAATCCTAACTCTTCAAAAGAGCTGTAGTGGGAAGACGGAAGAGAGAAACTCCTTTCCTCTTCAGGGAGCCTGGACTGATGCTTCTGTGGTGCAGTTTTTACTCAAAGTGCCTGTTCTTACTGAAATGTGGCTTTATCACTGTCAGCACATCCCTGCAGGTCCAAGGTCTGGTTTCTCCCACCCCCTTTTTCTGGAATAGCTACCTAAATTTGACCCTTGTGTTAGCCTGCAGGGGGGAGACATTGCTGATCTGGCCCTTTGGGTTAGGAAATTACTTTGTGCCGTGGAACCTAGAGGTTTTGGAGGAAAAACAGTACAGAAATTATCGCACCCATGCTTGAGGGTTGGCTCTTTCTGAATGACTGCAAACATCTCCAGCGAGCGCGCTAAAAACCTGAGTTACCCAGAGCCTGCTTGTTTTTACAGGAAAGGACTGTGAGATGTTTGCTGCTGGTTTCTGCCCTCTGCCTGGCTGGCTGCAAAGGCAACAAGAGTGAGTGTCCCTGTACACTGTCCATGCTGGGTTACAGACAGGTAGTATGGAAAGGAGAGGTCAAACCCTCACCTGATCTGTGTCCAGGTTCCTCATTCAGGGCACTGCTGAAGGCTGCTAAGGGAGTACAACAGAGCAAGGCTCGGGCGGGGGGGGCAGGAACTGGGGTGCAAGAGCTGGCCAAATAGGCAGAAACCACAGGCTCTCCATCCCAGCCATGTACGGCATATGACCTGTGGAGAGGGCAGAGGTGCTGTGACATGCCACCACTCTCCTTGCTAGCTGGTGGCAGGCTCTATAGCTCTGATCCAGATTATGGCCATGCTGAGGATGTCTCCCAGGCTCTCAGTGACATCCTCCCAGGCAAGCAGAGGTGGCAGGGTCTTCCTTAGATGTGCCTGCTCTGGCTTTAGGCAAGATCTCAGTCCTTGAGAGCTGTGCAGGGCTTCAAACCATGGGGCAAGTTCCCTCTTGCATCTCTTGTAGGGGAGATAATCTTGCTGCGTTTCAGCTTATTCACCTTTCCTTTGCTGCAGGTAAGCTGGAGAGCCCTCATGGCCTGAGGCGAGGGGTTGCCCTCCATCTCAAGAGGAGCCTGGACGCTTGCCTGCCAAATCCGTGCCAGCACCAGGGGGCCTGCCAGGTGATGGAGGACAGACCAGTTTGCAGCTGCAAACCAGGCTTCACAGGGACGTTCTGCCAAGGTAGAGCTGGGGATGCTGGTGAGCCCTCCCCAGTCTGTCCACAGGCACCAGAGGGAAGGGCGGTGGGCACGGTGCACTGATGTTACTTACCACTGCTCTCCACTGCAGGCTCCGGGAGCATGTCCCAGCTCCTGGTTCAGGTGCATTCCCCACCACCACATCCTGACTACATGTTGGCACAAGACCCAGTCCAGGCCATTTCCTTCCTCCCCATATGTCTTAATTCCCTTAAGAAGGAAACCTCGGCTGTCAAGAAGCCATGCTGTGGTGGAGCCATGTCAGGGCAGCAGGGCATGCTGCAGAGCACAGTTGCCTCGCAGTCTCAGCACAACCACACACACTCCAGCACAGCTACAGTGAAGGCTCCTTCGAGAGACTGGCCAAAAACTGTTTCTTCATCTGAAAGAGAGGATTACTGTCCGTGTCTGGTGCCCTTGGCAGACTGCAGTGATTCTGTAGACAGCCCTCGAAAGGGGCCAGACCCACGACATCTGCCTTTGATGTCTTGAGCCTAAGGACTGTGTCTGTTCAGAGTAGTGGCGGCCATGGGCTTGTGTAGGTCTTAGGCAACCAGTAAAAAATGACAGACCCACACTAACTTCTGCTTGTTCCCAAAGGTTTGTCTTTTGCCCAGTGTCTCTGAAGAGCCCTACCAGCAGCCTCCAACAAGGCTGGGATGAGGGTCTGTTGAGCTCAGTGGGACTGTGCCATCCTGTAGCTGACCTAGGGCTCCTTCAGGCTTCTTCCTTATTGCTATTGCAGATGGCTTTTTCCCCCAGATGTGGTACTGAAGCTGGCCTGCGAGGAAGAGCACATGAAGATGATGGTGAGGAAGGAGGTGTTTGAACTCTTGAAAATCCCTCAGGAGCTTGTCCACTTGAAGAACCAGGCATGCAAGGTCTCAGAAAGGGAAGAAGCGGGTGAGCCGTTTTTTGCAGCCACTCTCACAGGTGAAAACCACACTGCCTGTGGATCAATAATTCAGGTGAGGATCCAGGAGAGCCTCTCTGCATAGCTCTGAAGCCATGAGAGGAGCAGACATGCTGAGTGGGGACAGCAAGGGAAAGGCCCCAGAGGCTTTTCCTTTTTGTCTGGGTGCTGTAAAGTTCTCGTTCCCCTTGGAAGGCTGGGGGCTGAGGTGGCAGGTTGTTCCTGGGTTCTTCCCTGGGAACTGTCAGAAAGCTCTTCTGCCTCCACCAAACCCCTGCTGGCAGCACATCTTGTCTTATTCAGCAGAGCATGGAAGTCTCTGGGTGCTCTTTACTAGCTGATAACAGCCCTCAACTTGCTGCCAGTATCCTCTGAGCTCTGCACCCCTGGCTATAGCCCCTTGATCCCTCACTTGATTCATGGGTCAGGGAGGGTGCAGAGGAACCAGTGCTCCAGCTCTGCATTACACAGGAGGGCCCTCACCTGTGGTCACTATGCTGACTCCTGCCTCCTCTGGTGATGATTGCCAGTAGCCCCTGGACACAGGGCTTGAGCAAAAACCCCTGCAGATATCCAGGAGGCCTGGAGCAGCTGTAGCCGAGTTGCACCATCTGAACCGGAGCTTGGAGCTCTGTGTATGGACTTAGACGTGGTCTGGAGACTTGATATCTGTGTCATTCCAGCAAAACAGCTCCCACGTGTCGTACTCCAACGTCATTGAGTCAGAGCAGGAAGTGCACGGGGGTGTGATCTCCCGGAGTTTTCAGCTGGAGGTACATTTCTCCTGCGTCTATGCCTACGAGCATGTGGTGAAACTGCCCTTCGCTCTCACTGCTGTTGACAAGTGAGTAGTCCCTCTTCACCTTGCTGCTGACATGGTATCTTTGAGCTTGCAGAAAAATAGACGCCTTCAGTGAGGTGATCTGCAAAGGCGCTGGGGAGCTACTAGAGAGCTCTGACAGCAATGCCATATGAGGGTGCCTCCCTTTCTCTTCCCCATATGGTTTTTCAACACGGGGTTTGGGCCTGGGACAGAGCCAGAGGAGCATACACAATCTACTTTTCCCCTGTCCTCACTGCTTAAAACCAACTATCCAAAAAATAAAGGATGGGAACTGGAAGATGCCCCCACCAGGCCCCTGTGGAGGTGCAGGTTAGGACCCCCTGGGTTGTCTTTCTCACAGTCCTCAATGGCCAGCTGGTCAGTGGGAAGCCCTGGAGCTCCTTGCTTCTGTCCACACACGGTGCAGATGTACCAGCCAGGAGGCAGCTCGGGGCCTGGCTCTCACGAGGCTCCACCTGGGAGCAGAGGCACATCCAGCATCCGTGCACCTGCGCCAGTGGCCTGACTTGCACTAAATCCTTCCTGCCTTCTCATTCTGCTCATGAGCTCTCCTCCTCTCAGGCTGGTGCAGTTCATGGTCAGAGAAGGACACTTCAACGTCAGCATGAGACTGTACAAGACCCCCTCCTACCACCAGCCCTATCAGCTGCTGACCGCAGCCATCCCCGTCACAGACACACTCTATGTCCTGCTGAAGATAGAAGGACAGCACCAGCTCAAGTACTTTCTGCTGAGTGTTGAGGATTGCTGGGCCACACCAAGCGCAGATCCCTACCAGGATGTGCGGCACGAGCTCATTGAGAAGGGGTGAGTGGGGTGCACCTAGCGCATCTGGTCTCCTTGCACCATGAACACAGTCACATCTCTTTCCTGGGTGCTAAGGACAGGTTGCTGTGAGGGAGCAACAAGCAATGACACCATCATTGCTCACAGGTGGAGCCTGTGGTGGACAGCATCACCGAATAGGTGGAACAGCCCCATAGATGAGCCCCCATAACCACTCTGAACTGACCCCCCTCTCCTGACCCTGCTCTGCTGCCAATAGTACTGCCTTCCCTCTAGCATTGCTCCTGACCAGGTGTGGAGGCAAAAGGCAAGGAGGGGAGATGAGAGACCTTGCTGGGATGTGCAGAGATGTTTCTGCTGAAGAGCTTGTGTTAGAGGTGGCTGCAGCCAAGCTAAAGCCAGTAATGTGGATATCCAGGAAGTGGGAGCCACAGCCAGGCTCAGTCCACCCCTGCAGAGCAGCTGTGGCCCCACAGAGCAAGACACAAGCCAGCTCCTGTGCTGGTGGCAGCTCCTCCCTGAGCTGGGCACAACACAGGGTGCCAAGGAAGGGCATCCCCACCAGCACCGAGACAGAAAAAGTCCTGTTCAGCAAAGCTTGAGGGCTGCATCCAGTCCCTGTGTGCTCAGGTGTCCTAGGCTGAGATGTTCCCCCTCATTTGCCACCTGCTGACTCGGCCATTGTGTCCTAGGTGTCCCCACGATGAGACAGTGACATACCTGAACGCCATTGGAGAGAGCACTACTGCCAAGTTCAGCTTCCAGATGTTTCAGTTTGTTGGTTACCCTGAGGTGTTCCTGCACTGCCGTGTCCGGCTGTGTCTCCCTGATGGCCCGGAGCCCTGTGTCAAGGTGAGTTCTCCTGGTGGTCTGCACTGTGCCCTGGCCAGAGAGGGGGACCTCCCTTCCCTTGGCCTGCTGTTGGGAGAAGGGGCTCTGCTCTGGTTTCGGGTGCCTCAGCACAACAAACACCTCCCAGCAGCAGGAGCTCACCCCAGCACCTTGAACTAAAGGTACGAGGGCTTGAACTGACCAGAGAGCTCCTCTCCCTCTTCCCTCTGTCTGTTGGGTATTTGCAGGAGGAGAGGTTTACGCTAGGACTTGGGGAGAAGCAGACTAAGGTCCTTGAGGAACCAGCTCCTCTCATGCTCTGGAGTCTTGACTGCTCCCAGGCTGCAGCCCTAATTGTGCCTCTGCCAGGGACAGACCAGCAGGACAGCTCTTGCCGCCTGGAGCAGGCTTCTCCCCTGCCCTCTGGTCCCATCACTCTTCCCTTGGCTTTGTTGACAGCAATGCCCCAGGCACTGGAGGAGCAAACGAGCGCTGGTGGATGACTACAATAAGATTGTCTCCTATGGACCCATCCACCTGCTGGCTGCTCCTTCCTTGGGAGCAGAGACCCACCATTCCAGGACTGACCAACAGGACCTGGCGGGTATGTATGTCACTCCAGGGAGGGCAGGAGCAGCTCACAGACCCTTGCAACTGTCTAGGCAATGCTCGGTTATTAAAGAGGGCTGCCCTGCACAGAAGCGTGGAGTCTTTCAGGTGTCACGGCCATGCATGTTGTGCTCCAGAAGCCAAACCAGCACAGAGAGGTTAGCTCTGTGTGAGCGGCTCCGAACCAGGCACAGGTTGGGCTGACCAGGGGAGCTGAACGGGAAGGGACTAGAAGCCAGAAGGCTGTCGGTGCAGCAGGGAAGGCTGGGTTTTCACGCTGGACCTCTGCATCAACCCAGCAAGGCAGGCTCCTTTTGAGCACCAAGGTCAATCCAGGAGATCCAAGCAGCAGTCCAGGACTGGGGTTGGGGGCAAGCCCACCTACAGCATAGCTCAGATGAGGCATGATTGCTGAGCTAAATGGAGCCCCTGGGCAGCAGGTGTGGGTGGAGGCCACAGGTGAAGCAGATTGGCGTGGCCGAGTCCTGTTAGTGCCCTCAGGGCCCCAAAGTACCCCCAGCTCCGGTGGCTCTTACCCTTCACAGGAGATGACCTTCCCTGAATCCGTCCCCAGTCAGAAGATGCTGTGCCAGGGCTCAGCACCGGCTCAGGGGACCCAGATGTGTAACCAACCTTTCTCCTCTTCTTCAGGACCCAACCCATGGCTCCCCGGGGCCCTCATCCTGCTGTGCGCGCTTGGTGTGCTCACTGTGACTGCTGCGGCTGTCAGTGCGAGGCGGCGAACAGTGTAGGAAACTTCTGTTTCCAAATAAATGTGCCAGTAGCAGACAGGCTCTTGCCTGTGTCTTTACAGGGTTTTTTGGGGAAGGTGATGGTTGGATACAAACGATGCTTGAAGGATGAGTCACATCAGAGTGTTCTGTTCTCTGTAGCATCCCTAGGACCTTCTCATCCCCTCCTGGCTCATGCTCCCTAGACTCAAAACATGTGCTAGGGATAGGAGGTTCCTTCTTCCTCTTTTCCTCCTCCCCAGAGAGTCACCCAGGCATGTGGGGAGACAGAGGTACCCACACTAGATACCTGCCCACCAAAGCTGGACTTTGCATGGTTCTGTGTGACACAGATGTAGCATTAGCAGAGAAAGGGCTGCTCTGTGTGTGCACGTGTGTGTGTGTATATACACCTATCCATACAGATTTCTTCATTCATGACAGATTTCTCCTTTCATTCATGAAAAATTGCCAGCAAGATTTTTGCCCATCAATACATCCCTAATATAAAGCAAATAACAAACAATATTGTAAGCATCAAAGCCTAAATCCATAGTGCTCAGACAGCTGGCAGAAGTTTAATATTAAAACACAGATAAGGAGAAGAGTGTCTTCCCTGCTGCAGCTGAAGCACAGTGTCCCCGTGGAAATCGCTGCTGGCCCCAGAGGGTGTTTTGCAGGAGGGACGTCCAGCAGATCCCTGGATGTATTGGGAGAGGATGTATTGCAAAGAAGCTCATGGGTTTCTCCATTTTTGCTGATTCCCAGACCTGAACTTCCTGAGTCTGGGCTGGAGCAAGTCAATCCAGCAGGAAAACCCACCACTGGGCTGGTCCAGCACCAAAGGCCATCTCTAGCGAGGAGGGGGATGGCTCCATCCTGGCTGAAGGCAGGCAGTTTGTGGGCTCCCTCCTCACCCCCACAAGAGCCCCTGGGGAATGAGATCAGAGGCACTTCAAGACCATGGGGGAGCTGCAGCCAGGAGGGACTTTGGCGGAAGGGACATCTCCGAAGCTCCTTGCCCATGGCAGGCCACTAGGAATGAAAGGGCCAAAGCAAAGAGCCCCCGCTGAGGTTGATCATGCCCACTGAAGGGTAAACTGAGGCACAGTAAACTGAGCCCTTATCCTCCATGGGGAAGCTGCATCCATGGGGATCGAAACTTGCTCTCAGCGGGGGCACACGAAGGCAGGGAGGGAGGTGTAGCCAGCAGCTAGTCCTGGGAAACTGTGGTGGTTTTGTCATGTCTGATGATGTGGGAGAGGGAGCCAGCAATCTCCTTCGTCTTTGGGTAGTAGAGGACGACCAGCCAGATGAAAATGAAGAATCCTGCAGGGAAATGAGGGCAGACACTCAGCAGCAGCAGCAGGAGGAGACGATGGGAAACATGCTGCCGGCACTTCCCTGCTACTTCCAGGGGATTCTCCCAGCTCGCTCCTGCTCCTGCAGGAGGGGGTCTCCCCATGCTTCAGGTGAGCCACTGGGCTGGGACATGCCCTGGGTGGATAGTGTCCCTCTTCCTCTGCTAAGGAGTGGCATCCTTGGAGGAAAACCACCCCCGGTGGAGTGGACATGATTTAGAGCCATGACCAGCTCCACGCCAGTGGCTGGGACCTCCGGCTTGACATGCCCTGCCAAATGGAAGTGCATGACAGTGCTGGGAATATGCTGGTGCCTTCGGACCCCTGGTCAACCCCCTGCCAAGCTGGGTCCTCCCTCCTCCATCTTCCCCACCCAAGCCCAGGGAGCCCAGGTCGGAGCTGGCCCTGACCTTGGAGAGAGTTGAGGATGGTGAAGAGGTAGAGCACGGGCTCAGAGGAGGTGCCGTGGGTGAAGAACGCCAGGGCCCAGGTGGCTCCCAGCAGGCAGAAGAGCCCCATCACCATGAGGGCCACCTTCCAGGCATTACGGTCTCCCTGCACTGTCCCCGTGCCCTGCAGGCAGCAGCTCTTCTGGGTCACCACCCCAAAGACAGCCATGTTGAAGAGGAAGATGAGGCTGAAGTAGCCACAGTTGGTGATGTAGTGGACCAGGAGATGTTTGGAAGTGATCCAGCACCTGAAAAGAGACAACCGTGGTGCCTCCAGTGGCTCTGCTAGCCCCAGCAGCACCCATGGGAGCCTCCCAGGGGGATGTGTTTGGGGATGCAGGGACACCCTTGTGCTGGTGGGGTTTTCCCGAGACCAGGGTGAAGCAGGGGGGACAGTAGCGTGAACCCGCTGCCCTCGTGTTGCTCAGCTGGGAGGGAGTCTGGGGAATCTCCAGGAGGACCTTGGATGTCCCTCCACGACCTGGAGGCCTGCAGGCATGACTGAGGAGGCTCGGCACAAGAGGTGGTGGTGGCAGTGGTTATGATGGCTGTAGCTGCCGTGTTGTAATCACAATTAGGGAAGCAGAAGCACAGCATGAAGCTGAGCAGGATGGGTGCAACCCCCCACCACCCTGCTCCTGGCAGGACCAGGTTACCGCTCCCCATGACAAAGGGCCACCTAAGCCCTGTGGGTGGTGGCACACGCACAGGTGGGCTATGACCTGGTGTTCCGTGGTCTGGATGCTGTACTCCCCGTAGCTGCCGATGACTCCTGCCACCCCCACCACGAGAGCAGGGAAGCCTGGAAGAACAAGAGAGACATGGAGGAGGCCAGAAAGGCAAGCGGTGAGCGAGGTGGTTGGCTTGGGGGTCTCTGCATGTCCCTGGATGTGCTGACCTCAGGGAAGATGGGGCTTAGGGACCTGCTGAGGTTGCACAAGTGTCGGGGACACAACAGTTGCTGCTAGGACATGATGTGGAGAGGGAAGGACAGCACTGGCTGGTGGGGCTCGAGGTGTACCCTAACCTCTCTGGAGGATCATCTGCTCTGGTGCCCCGCAAGGTGCTGTGGAGGGCTGCTAATGGGGGAACAAAGACACCCGAGGACATCATCACCTGCTCAATGAGCAGGAGGCTGGTCCCCAGTGGGATGGAGGGTGCCTGCAGGTGCTGCCCTGAATTTGGTGCACCGAGCCCATATAAAACATAAAGGACAGGGGCTTGCTTGCACTCTGCCCATCACTGCATCACGCTGTTTGCCCCCTGGTTGTAACCCACTGCCCCCCTCTCCTCCCAGCTCTCGCACAGGCTGGTGGTGCTCACCCCAGCCAATCAGGCACAGTTTCGCCAGGTAGTGGTGGATGTAGGTGCCGAGGACCTTGACGAAGAGGAGGTAGAAGTGACAGCCCTCCAGTGCCATCCAGGTGAAGCAGCAGAGCAGGCAGTAGTGGGTGAGCCCCCCCAGGACCTTGCAGGTCCCCAACTGGGTCCCACCGGAGAGCCCACTATTGAGCAGGAAGGCCAGGTTGAGGAGGAGCACGCTGCCCATGAGATTCATGTGCAGCCCCAGGTTGATGCGGAGGGTCTTCTCAGACCTGAATCTCCACCTGAGTGTCCCCAGAGGGAGCAGAAAAGGTGGGGGTCACTGCTGAGCAGGGCCCCGTGCCGTATTGCAGCAAGTTCACGCAGAAGCACCGGAATTGCCCAATATCTCTCCCAGCCTGATGAGTCCCCAGGGAGCTGCTGGCACATCCTACCTTAAGAAGATGCAGAAGGTGATGATGAAGATGGAGAAAGCAATGGCTACCCCACAGCCAGCGGTGGCAACAACCATCAAGGCTTGTGCCGTGGACCTGTTCAGAGCCGGGTTCTGCCAAACACGCACACATTGGGTTAGACAGGCCCTGGACCAACCTAGAAAACCCGACTGCCACTACCAGAGCCATGGGGCTGATAACCCTGGTGGGCTGCTGCAGGGACCCCACGCAAGCCATTGGTCTGTCCCCCCAGAAGGTCTTCAGGGGGAGCGGGGCAGTGGTGGCTCAGAGGAGATGCTCCCTGGGGTGGGGTGAGGGCTGAGTGAAGGCTATGGTGGAGCACCATGAGCACCCTCCTGGGAGCCTCTACCAGGAGATGGGACCCCAAGCCTCACTGCTCCAGAGCCTGCACTAAGCTGGGGGCTGTTTCCACCCCGTACCCGCTCTGCTGAGCTGCTGCTGCCCTCCTGAGCTGGGGCTGGCCTTGATTTTGGGACCTGGGCTTGCGTGGGAGCAGCTATAACTGTCCCTGTGCCGCTACTCATGACACCCGAGGGGCCACCAAGGTGGGGCAGGCAGTGCAGATGGGGTACAGGCAGGAGCTGCGGGGAGTGGGATTGTCACCAGGAGGAGGGTGAAGAAGGTGAGATGGTCGCAGAAGCAGACTGTCCCCTTGTCCCTGGTCTGCGTGACACATCCGCTGCTGCTCCAGCCTCCTGCCTGCCCTGAGACAGGCACAGGGTGACAGCCGTGAGCACCGGGCACAGCACCCATGCCCGGCCCTGTGCCCGGCCCCGCCGAGGACCATACCTTTGCTGGCATCCCAGAAGACACATTGCGGGGTGACGCCCTGCAAGGGGGGAGAGCAGCATCAGCCGCCGCCACAGTGAGGGGCACCAGAGGAGAGATGGAGGGAGTGAACAGCTGACTTACATGGAGCAGCTGCCCATGGGTGAAGGTGAGTTGCACGGAGTCCTGCAGCCCAGAGATGCTCGTCTCTCCCACCGTGATGCCCACCACAGTGTCATCCAGGACCTGCCCCGTCTGGTTGATCTCCTGCATGGGTGCAATGCTGCCTGAGCCAAGCCGACAGGTAGCGAGTACCAGTGGCCGGAGGGATGCCAGCAATGCCAGCTTGTACCTCGAACATGCCAAGCTGCCGGACGTTGAGGACTGTCACCACCACGCGCGCTGTCTGGCTTCTCAGGGACTGGAATATCTCCCTGGGGAGCTGGATTTTGCCTGCCTTCCCCTTCTCTGTCATGTTCAGCATCCTAGGGCCCTGCGGTGGAGAACAGCAGTGGGGGGTTGCTTGCTGGCAATGTCACATCTCTGCTCAGGACCCACCAACCTTTCTCCAGGCAAAAATTCAACCCTGTCCGGGTGGGGTTTGCTCAGCAATATCGGCAGGAGCCCCGAGGGCAGAAGGGGAGAACCTTATCCCCAGCACCCAGCAGCAAAGGGGTAGAATTGGGACCGGCTCCCAGGAGAGCTCCCAAACCACCATCACTCTGTGGGGCATGGTCCCCTGGGACATCCAGAGAGTGGGAGAGCCTTGGGGTGGGCAGGGAGTGCAAGGTCCCACACGTTCCTCCTCTTCCTTCCCCTCCCCCTGACCACCCGCCTGCTGCTGGGACGGCTCCTCAGGGAGGGCTCTTCCCTCCCAAGCACTGTTTCACGTGACTTCTTGCCAAAGGATGCTAAAGTTGACGTAGGTCCATGACGCAATGCTGGAGCAGGGTGGAGGAAGAGCACGCCATGGCACACCAAGCCCCAGGGCTGGGGCCAAGCGATGCTTGAAGGCACAGGGCCTTCTGAGCGAGGGAGAGGGGTGCATCTCACCTCCTTGGGGGAAAAGGTGATGAGGACATCGTGGGTGACAGTCCTGCTGATGTTCAGAAGCAGCGCCTTCAGCCCAGCCAGCCTGCTGCGCACCACCGGCCACTCGAACTGCAGCAGCCTGCAGGGCAGGAGGGCTGTGGGACTGGGGGATGCGGGGGGCTGAGCCCCTGAACCCCGCCACGTCCCCCCCGTCTGCTACCTGAGCCAGTGGTCCCGCAGGCAGGCGCAAGCGGGGCTGCCGGAGTGCCTCAGCTCCGGGCAGCGCCAGGGCAGGTCAGGGCTGGGAGTCCCGTTGCCCTGCTCCTCCAGCTCCACCGTGTTGCAGCACCTGTGGTACCCATCACCCCGCCCCAGGGCTGGGGAGGAGGGGAGCGGGGTGACTGCTGGGCACCATGGCACCGGGCAGGCACTGGAGCGAGGGCAGGGATGGGGGGGACCACTCACCGTCACAGCTCTCCTGTCCCCCAGCAGCATCTGAAACAAGAACGCATGGGGAAATAGGGGGAAAACCCCAAAATCTAGGGTCAGTCCTCCCGCTGCCCACAGGGGAAGGGGGAGGCAGGAGAATGTGGCAGCTGCCAGGTTCGAAAGGAGCAGCCCTACCATTACATGGACTTCAAAAAGCAACAGGACAGACATCAGGGCTGGTGAAGGCAAAGCCACCATGCCTGCCTGTTGACACGTCACCGCGTCCAGCTCCCCAGGGTGGCTGGCAGAAGAGACTCTGGGCTGCTGGTCCAGGGTTTTAAAATAGCCCGCAGCAGCAAACCCTCCCCCCCAACTCCGCTTACCTCTGCACATCCCAGGGGGGACCTTCCCTTCTGGCCCAGCCACATTTCAGGGTGAAACCCCACAACGGTCTTTGGGTCAACACCCTCCCATGAGAAAACATAACCCCCAAGCCCACGTGCACCCCAAGCCAGGGGTGCCCACGTCCTCCTCACCCACCACTCACCAGGCAGCACCAGGAGCAGCAGGACGGTGCCCAGGAGCAAGTTCATGCTGCTTTGTGGGGTGTCCTGGCCACCCCCGGCCATCCCACGACGCTCTGCTCCCCTTATCCTGGTGGCTCTGCTCCTCCTCAGGCTCCCACAGGGCTTGCAACTGCTCCTGAGGCAACGGCCGTGTCCTCATTTCCCTTCTGCAAACCCCTCGTGCCTTCCTGTGGGTTGGCAAGTGACCTCCTGCCCCAGCTCACAGCAACAGCGATAACCGTCAGAGCCGCATCGTTTCCCCCTTGGCCGCTTCCCCCCCAGCTGACTCGGGGCTTTTTTCCTTCCCTTTCTCCCCCACATCCTGCCAAATTCTTGATCGATGGCCCCCACCAACCCAGTGATGTGTTGGAGCGTCCCTCTCCCAAACTGGGCATGCCACTGGGCATCGCCGTGAACCACCGGGGATGAAACATCCCCTTCCCACGAATGTCCCCCTGCCCCGGCTGGGAGCTGGGAGATAGGTGGAGGGGGATGAGCCGCAAGCACAGCATCATGATCTGGAAGGTGAACTGGTGGGATGGGAGACATGGTGCTGCACCCGCAAGTGGCACAGCCAGGAGAGCTGCGCTGTGCATGACCCTGCAGCCACCAAGGGAGGCGATTCCCATCCTGCGAAGTCTCCCTCTTCAGATTCCCATCCTCTGCTGGCTTCTCTCTTCGCTGGGTAGTGACAGTCCCCAGAGATTGCAGCAACTTCCCGAGGCACAGCATCCCCCTCCATCACCCCGACCCCTATGGCACCAGGCTGCTGGTGCTCTGCCAGGAGCGCTGTTACTGGTCCCAGCTCAGCAGGATCCTACAGGGTTAAACATCGGGTCCTGTCCTGGGGATGGGATAACCCAAGGATCCCATGGAAGAGCCTGCCAACGCACCCCAGCAGAGAGACCCCAGCGAGCCGCACTCCAAGCAGGAACAACTTTAATGGGCACAAGTCTGGTGTGCAGGCGCGCTCATTAAACTTCTACACCATCCAAAAATATACATTCAACAAAATAACAAAAATAGATCATTTCAGCTGCTAGAGGGTGTCGCTGGGGCAGTTATTCTGTCTTCACTGGGGAAGGACCCTCTCAGTGATCAGCAGCAAGGGCTGAAGATGGGGCCTTTCCCACCCATCATCCCTGGCCTCGGGGCATGGGAGGGGATGTCCAGAGGCACCAGGGACCCTGTCCCTGCCCCTTCTACATTCTGCAGCCCCCGCTGCCTGGGCAAGCATCCCTCCCTCCTGCCCCAAGGATGCCAAGCCAAGGGATGCGCCATTGCCCAGCAGGATGTGGTGGGTGGGAAAATTGGGGAGGGGGCCGGCAGAGGCAAGGGGCAGCTGGCCCTGCTGTGGGTCCCTGGGCTCCTAGCAGCCCTGTGAGGCAGGTGCGGTAGCAAAGCAGACGCCATCAGTCCTTCCCACAGCCATCCTCCGTGCAGGGAGCCCCGGCGTGGTGTGGCCATCACAGGGCTCAGCCAAGGTGGCTCTAGCTGCTGTTGGGCTGCAGTTTGATGCTGTCGGAGCTGCTCTGCGAGTCAGGGGACTTTCTCGCCTGCAGCACCATGGTCCAGTACCAGAGGAAGATGAGGAAACCTGGGAGAGGAAGGAGGAAGGGTGGGTGAACCCCCTTGAAGGACCAAGAGCAGCCAAGAATGAGCCAGCCAGCCTGCCAGGGACAGCTCCTCTCGTACACCGTCACCACCCCACCAATACCCCATGAAAGCCCCGGTGCCCTTCAGAGGAGCCTGGTGTCCCAAGCTCACCTTGGAGGGAGTTGATGATGGTAAAGATGTAAAGGGAGACGAGGCGGAAGATGCCGGAGGTGAAGGAGAAGAAGACCAGCGCCCAGGGGATGCCCAGCAGGATACTCAGCCCAAAGAGAGCTAGGACGTGCTTGAGCTTGTGGCCTTTCTTGTTCTGCCGGAGGATCTCCCGGACCATGGCCCCCAGCATGACCGAGTTAAAGAGGAACACCAGGCTGAAGAAACCCACGTTCACGACGTTATGGATCAGGGGGCTTGTGATCCAGCATCTGGAGGGAGGAGAAAGGGCAGAGGGTTATGCTGTATCATCCCATGGGGATATGAGTTGGAGGGGTCGGGGGAAGCAGGAAGGTGTGGTGCAAACCCAGCGCCCAGCCTAGTTACGCGGGGCGGGGGGGGGGTGGGGTCCCCACCCCCACCCTGCCCAAAGCTCCGGAGAAGCCACAGCTGGGCTAAGGAAAGCCTGTAGGACATGGTGAAGGTTTCGCCAGTTGACTTTATCTAAGACCAGGGACCAGGCAACCCATTTCCCATGACTTACATGGTTGCATTGGTGGATTTGCCACCAACGGATTCATAGACAGGAATGGAGAAGGGGCCATAGTTCGTCCAGCTAGCCAGAAAGATCAGCGTCACGCAGAAGAAGGGGAGTCCTGGGTGGCAAGAACAGAGTGAAGCAGCTGCCCTAGTCCCTGGCCCTTGGACCTTCTGGAAAGACTTGTTGCCCCTTTCTCCCCGTATAGAGTACAAACCAATGTCCTCCCTCCCAAGAGGGAACTGAGGGTGGCTCACACAACAAGGACGCCTGGCATAAGCCCCGGCCCAGGAGTGAGCTGTGCTACACTGACCCCAGCCAGGGGGTCTCCCAGGGCTGTGGAATTTCATGAGATCTTCCTACCACAGCCTCCTACCCAAAGCATGGCAGAGATGTGTGGGTGCTTCCTGCATCAAGCCCATCTCTCTGGACTGTCCTGGATGTTTCTTTCAGAAAGAGAGGATCCCATTACTATTTAAAGACCCCAAGCAGTGGCTCTCACGTGCCTCCCTTGCTGGGTGACCCCCAGGGTGATCCACCCTTGCTCTAGCACCAGCTTCTGCTCTCAGTCACTGTCTCCTCTACCAAGTCTTTTGACAGAGAGACCCCTCTGCTTTCAGACATCTGCTCCCCCACAGCTGCATCTCCATCCCCCTCCAGGCACTGTATATGGTGAGAAAGACCCACCCAGGTGCCCCCCCACCCAGTGGCCCATGCCCTCAGGGCATCTCTGCCTCCCCCATGCTCACCCCAGCCCACCAGGCAGAGCTTGAGGAGGAAGTGGTCATGGTAGGCATTGAAGACTTCAATCACAAGCCGGTAGAGGTTGTAGCCCTCGATGCCCATCCAGGTGAGACAGCTCAGGAGGGAGAAGTGCAGGAACAGCCCCCCGGCTCTGCAGACCGCCTCACTGCTGCTGGAAGCCAAATGCTCAGAGATGAGGAAGGTGACGTCCAGGAGGAAGATGGCGCCCAGCAGGTTCATGTGGATGTGCATGCTCGTGATCTGGTCTCGCTGCTTGCTTCTGGAGAATCAAGGTGGGGAGACCTCACCACCACGCCTGACCAGCATCCTTGGGGCCCCACAATACCCCATAGCTCTGCATGGGGCAACTCACCCCAGCCAGAAGAGCCAGGAGCTCTGGTGCTGTCAGGGGCTGAGAACCTAACCCCACAGGTGGGACCCCCCGCTACATGTGCAAATTCAGGTCCCTGCAGCTGACCCTGCATTTCAGATCTAGGCCATGGAGCGTAGGGAGCGACATCATTTCAGCTCTGAATCATCCATGTAGGATCAGTGACATGACTCAGGAGAAAACACTCGTGTTCTCCACCAGGGCCTTGAAAAGATCTTTGCAGGCTTCTGCTTGCCAGATCCGTAACAACCACCAAGCTGATTTCCAAAATCATTGAAAACAGCCAGTGTTTTCGAGTGCCCTGCAGGATACCTGGCCGAGGGGGTGGTTTCTAGAGAGGAGAACTCTGTTTTCTTCAAGCATGTCTCCTTTACCATGCTTCTAGCCAGGCCACCAACTGCATCTGGACAGTTTGTGCCCACCCAGGTGTAGTGGGGTGGACTGTCAGTCTGTACCTGAAGTAGAGGAAGAAGATGGTGCAAATAGATGCCAAAGCTGAGATCAGGCAGCCAATGTAGGTTATGATACTCAGGTAATCCCTGTGTATGTAGGTGATCTCTGGGGAGGATACCTGAGGAGAAGGAGGAACGAGAGATGGTGAGGAAGAACAGCCGGTGGGAATGATGTAGAGCTGCGGGAAGGTGTTACCCACCATCAGCACGGCAAAGTAGGTGAGGTGGTTGCATCTGCAGTCTGTCTGTCTGCCTCCCATCACTGTTGTACAACCGTAGCTGTCCCAGCTCCCAGAGCTGGCTGCGCAAGAGAAAGAGAGAGCGGCTGGTGAGCAGCAGGAACATCTGCGTGGGGTTTGTGGATCTTCAGGGCAAGGTGTCCATGGCAGGGGGGAGGACAAAGGTGGGGGTCCCAGCTTGTCCCATGCCAAGTACACACACTCAGATAGCACCCTCAGCATCAGGACCTACCCCTAGGGAGGGAGAAAGCTCTTAGGTTAGCTACAGTGGGAAAAACCTGAAATCAAGCCTGCAGGAAAGGTTTATGGAGCTGGAGCAAGAAAGGGAGGTGCAGAGCGACTTTTACCCTTACCAGTGGGTCTGTGGTACCCTGCAAAAGGAGCAAAGGCAGCACCTGGCTTCACACCCAAGCGCAGGAGCACTCACCGGTGGTGTCCTCCTGCCAGAAGACGCACAGCGGGGTCACATTCCTCTGCAATGACAAAACCACGGGCCCTGATCAGGGTGCAGCAGTGGGTTTGTTGCCTGGCCAGCACATTTGATAGGGGAGAACATGGGGCAGGAGGTGAGACGATCTCAGGAGACAAACTGTCCCGTATCATGGGAGCGGGCTCCAGGCAAAGATCATTCTCTTGGCAGCTCGCGGAGCAGATACCTCCTACCAGGTCCCCTTTTTTAAACAAGGGGTTCAGCTTTGAGCAGGCACCTGACAGGTCCATGAATGAGCCAAGGGACTGTTAACTCAAAGTGTCCCCCAGCCCTGAAGATTGTGCTGGAGGTGACGTATCTGCAAAGCAGCATCTCCTGGACAGGCACAGGCAGTGCCACCACCAGTGCACACAGTGAAGCCATGGTCACGACACAGCCCCAGAAGACGTAGCAGACGCCGTACAGGCAGGCCAAGGGCATGGACCTGCTGGATTATGACCACTCTCTAAGCTGGCAGGGCTTGAGCCCTCCTTGCCCCTCCATTCCTGGTGGGATCAGGTTCAATGAGGCTGTTTCCCCACCTACCGGCAGCTGGTCGTGGAAGAAAGTGAGGACCACTGGGTCGGAGAGGTTGGCCACCACCATGTCCACCAGGGAGATGCCCACCACCTTGTCACCCAGGACATGGCTGCTGTTTTCATCCTGTTGGAGAAGAGAAGGCGGTGGCAGTGTGGGAAGGGAGAACTGCCAGGCCTGAAATGTGTGAGAGTCCCCAAGAAGGAGGTCCCATGCCTCTTTCCCCATCAAGCTTCTAGCTCATCTTTGAAGCATCTTCTCCGAGTGAGCACCCCCAGCTCAGTGGGGACACCCCACCATGCAACACGCATGGGCGTTACCTGGAACATGGTCTGGCTGTTGATGTCCATGAGGAGCACCCTGTGCTCCACCCCCTCCTCCCTCTTCTTCGCCACCGTGAACAGGCTGCTCGGCAGGTCCACTGTGAACCCATGGACCTCTCCACCTTCCTGCAAGGAGAGACTCGTCAGGAGAGAAGTTGGGAGAGGATGCCAGTGGGCCAAGACCACCAGGGCAGGCTGCCCAGGACCCACCTCTCTTTGGGAAGCAAAGGCCAGGTGCCGAGGAGCCTGAGTGGGCTGGACCCTCAGGACAGTCGCATGCACGGTGGCCTTTCCGAAGGTCTGGTTCTGCCCTTCGAGCTCCACCCTGGCCAGCGTCTTCTCCAGCTCCCCAAGTTTGCTGTCAAGGAAGGGGCACAGTGAGCGGGATGCAGCGGGCACCGCATCAGTGGCAGCAGGAATGGCAGAGCTGTGAACTCACTGCCGAAGCATCCGTTGCTCCATGGCTCCCGTGGCCAGTGCCAGGGGCTGGGCGATGAGGCTGTCCAAAGCGGTGAGCTGCTCCTCCACGTCTTGCTCCCAGACAGGCATCCTCTCTGGAGAGGCTGATGGGCACACAAAAGGAAATGCCATGAAACGCATGGGCAGAGCCAGCTTCCCTGTGCCCCAAACCAACCAAGCACAGCCCTGGTGGGAGCAGAAAGCAGAGGGCTTCAAGGTGACCCCAAGCCTGGGGAGCTGATGGAGACCCCAACCCAGAGGGCTTCCCCTGCCACCCAGAGCTCGGCTCCTGCTGCGGCCATTGGGACCAGGCTGGCTGAGGCTAGCTAGGTGCCTAGCATTGCAGACAGGACCCTTGGACACCTCTGCAAAGCACACTATTTCCCAGGATTTTAGGGGGCAAAACACTTTTGAAGATCTCCATCTTCATCTCTAGGGAGCCTGGGTACCACAGGCTGCCTCTGGGCTCCTTCAAGCAAGCAAACCTATGTTCCCTTCCATCATCCTTCAGCTATGTTTTCACATCATCATTCTGTAGCACATACTGGGACACCACCAATGCTCTGCTGATGGCTAGAGAATGGGCTGGGGATGAAACAAACCCTTCATTTCATTAAAGTAACATTGAATTGCCTTTACCGGGGAAGAAGTATTCAGATGCACTGTCAAGGGAGGTGTTCTTCCCGCCCTTTGAGATGTAGGACACATTGAAGATGGAGGTGTTGGTTCTTTCAGTCTTCTGACTCTCCTTCCCCCGGGCGATGCTGCTGGACTGGTCTCCACCCAGGAGGAAGCTCTGCTTCCCATACACCAGCCTCAGGGTCCTGTTGGCCTTGAACCAGTAGACGCAGAAGCGGTACCTGCCCAAGGCAGGGGGCAAGCTGTACTTGTAGTAAGAGTTTCTCCTGTTTGGCAAAAAGGGCCTTTTTATGATCAGCGCCTGGGCCGTGTTCTCAATGGAGATGGTGGCGGGGCCATGCTCGTAGATGACGGAGCTGCTCTGGGTCTGGTTTCGGTCACCGCAGAAGCAGAAGTCCTCTTCCCGATGGCTGCTGGCTCCCACCCCTGCGTTGCACAAGTGCACAGAGACACCGGCTCAGCCGGAGGGGTGGCCACCCCCAGCAAACACTGCACCCCCGTGGCAGGCCTCGTGCGTGGCACGCCGGGCTCTTTGCCCCAGTCATCCTGATTCTGTCCTGGATGGGCTGCGTGATGTTGGCCACCTCCCCAGTGTCCCCACGGCCACACTGGGACGATTCCCCAGGGCTCCTGGTGCAGCAGGACGTCCTGTCTCTCGGGGCCACCCTCTCCCAGGTACCACTACCCACATCAGCAGACACTAACAGAGGACCTCTCCATCCCCAGAAAGGATGGATGGAGACCATCTCCTTTCCCTGGAAAGGACCCATCCTGCCCCAGAGACCCCACCAGAGGCACATCGGCCCACAAGACATTTCAAGTCTGTGGAAGCCACAGCCGCAAATGCCCCTTGGTGCTCCCCCAGCCAATTTTTGGGGGTTGCCAATTACTTCCAGCAGCCCAAGCCTGGCTCACCGTCCCGGGGCAGGACGCGGTTGGGGCAGTCTACCTTGAAAGGGGGAGAGAAGGAGCAGAAGGAGGACCTTCATCCCAGGCGGCTCTCTGCTTTGGCTTGGCCTCCAAGGAGAAAGCAGAGCCTGGAAGGGTACAAAGGAAAGGGACCACATGAGTATTTGGGTATCATCACCCACACCATGGGGTCAGGGGATGGAGAGCAAAGGCTGTGCTGGTAGGACACCAGCTGGTGTCTCGGCCAGCTCCCCAGCCACAGGGCTGGAAGGATGGGGGAGGCTGGCAGACAGGTCGCCAGGCTCTCAGCACGGAGAGGGTGGCCCACCACCCCAGCACAGGCACCAACTGCCAATGATTCACCATGGGAGGGGTCCCCTCTTCATCTCCCTGCTCCATATTTTGGTTTGAGCCTTGGTTTCTTATCACAAGCGATAGGAACAGAAAGAAATGGTGGTTTCCTAATTTGCCAGCCCTAAAATTATTTTCTCGGGTGCTTTCAGCTTCTGCAGATTAGCCGAGGAGCTGGGCACGTTGCAAACTACTCTGTCATTTCAGCCTGGCAGAAATGGGCTCTCCTGGGCTCACCCCTGAGATGCCGACGCAGCAACCACCGCTGCCAAAACCCCTTCTACCCCTTGTGACCAGCTGGGCAATGTCCTCTACATCCCCTTTCCCCATCCCTTCAACCTGCACTCTGCTCCACCACCCTTTTCTTTGTCTTTATATGTGGCCAGAGCTCCTGTGACCTGCACCCAGGCCAGCGCCGAGCACCCTCGGGTGCTGCTGCACCCACGCACTCCACCCAGCCACAGCCTTCACACTGCAGCCGCTCCCATCGTGCTTTCTGCCTCGCCCATGCCACAGACTGCATCTCTGACACTGCTGGGATGCACTGAGCTTCACCTCCTCCTTGCCCTGCTGTCACCCCAGCAATGGGTTGAGGCTGGCGGGACCCATCCTGCCAGGGTCCAGCAACCAGCGGGAGCCCCCCCAGGGCGGGACAGCATCAGTGGGGGCTGCTGGACCAGCCGGCAGAGCCAAACACTTGCTAATGCCCAAAGCCAAGCCGGCGTCCAGTTTGCCACTGCCGCATCTCACTCCTGTGCTGCTCTCAAAGCATCCTTCTCGAAACCCACTGAGTGGCCGAATCCTGTTTCATTTGCTGCAAGTGGGTGCCAGGGCACCCACCAGCACCATCTGCAAAGGCTTGTGAGCTCTCCCAGGCACCCAAGAGTTATCAGATGGGAAGGTTGGGGGAAAATTGCTTGCTTGAAACCTCGGCGTCCCTGTTAGCAGGTTTCTCCCACCAGCATGCGCTTCTCCCAGAGGTTTCTCCAGCCAGCACAGAGCCAGGGCACATCCTGCGCCGGCACGTCACCGTGGGCACAGCCCACTCGCTGTCCCTCCCTATCTGCTTGCAGCAGTTTATCACTAGAAGATGGGGGCTTCGGGTTGTTAATTAACCTGCTGCCAAGGGTATAATTGAGTGTGGTGCTAATGAGGCTTCCCAGTGTGGACTGGGAGGGTATGGCACAGGCAGCAGTAGCGGGATGTGGACAGGGCTGGCAGGTACATGCACGTGCATATACAGGCATGTGTATCTGAAAAGCATGAATCCAGGGTGGCAAAATGCCAGTGGTGATGGGAAACACCTGGATCGCTCAGAAGCACCGGAGCGGCACGTGAATGCCAACCATGGCATGATGGCACAGAGTCAGCGTGCCAGGAAAGCATCCCCTCTGGATGGGGAATGCTGAATCCCAATGAGGCTTCAGCCCATTTTGCTGTGCTGGCTCTGTTGGGATTTTATTGGGGTGGTCAGAGGACAGGATCAGCCCCTTTCAGCCGTTACTCAACCGGGACCAGAAATCCCTGTGGGGATGTGGGTGGGGGAGCTGGTATTTCCCCTCCAAGCCCTATATGGTCCTGCTCGCCCCAATGCCGATTGCTGTTTCCTGAGCCAAACAATAGCGAGAGAAAATCCCCGAAACTGGTTTCTCAGCAGGGAAACGCAGTTCTCATCTGTGCTGGCGATAAGCAGCACTGGAGGGAGCCGGATGCACCAAGCCCACGCCGGGGCTGGATCCTGCCCCATCATCTTCCCATCCCTGGGTGGCAGTGAGGACGCGCGGCATCACCACACCCAGGTACCCTGCCCGGTGATGCCTCACGTCCCCACTGCCACCAGGCCATCTCCCCAGCATCAACCGTTTCCAAAAGCCCTGCACTATCACGGTGACCAAGCAGAGACCCATTTCGGCACCAACCCTACCTCCACTCCATCATCCCCAAGGCAGGGTGGCTTTACCTGCTGTCCCAGCCAGAGCCTGGGGGGTGAGCTCCTCCAACAACAACAATGCATAGAAAAACTCCTGTTTTGGCTGCAAAATCGGTCAGATGATGTAAAAAGAGGTGGCAGGGACACCCCTGGGGCTACGCAGACTGGACCAGGCTCCCTTGCCACTGGCAGAGAGGGAGGCTCAGCCTCGAGCATCGCATTATATCCTCCTATTAAAAGAACACACTGATTTCTGAAAGAAAGGCCAAGGAATAATATTGCGACCTCTAAACATGGAGGCAAATGGGAAAAAAAACCTAAAAAACCCACGAAAAAGAAGAAAGCTTGGTGTTTACTACCACCTTACTGTGGTCTCTGGGTGACCTGGCAGCAGGTATTTAAGATTTTGGACATGGCATGTGACTTTTGGACGTGACGTGTTTCCCCGAGGAGAAGGGAAGATGCTCTGACGCCTCAAACAAACACCGGAAATGGGGAGATCCAGGGGCTTTTATCTCTGTTTTCCTTCCAGGTCTGTTAGGAAAATACGCTGATGCTCTGTTCCTCGAGATGCTAATGAGCCCACAGCTCGTCACTCACAGCCTGTTACACAGGCAAGGTCTTGGGAACCGGATGGGGAAACTGAGGCACGGAGAGGCAAGCCATGACGAGCTCCCCAAGATGTAGAACAGCTTTGCACAACCAGCCTCCATCATAGGGACCACAGATGATGTGCCCTGGGGCTGGAGCGGGGACCCCCCCACAAAGGGGATGCCCCAGCATCAGTCACCCGGGTGCTTCACAAAGCGCCCTTGTCTTTGGCCAGCGGCCCATGCACGCAGGGGCCAGCATGCACGTTATTCACGGCATTGGCATGCAAGCCTTTCCCGTCACCGGTGGGCGGCAGGGTCCGACCCGGCACATTTGTTAATGCCCGAGGAGCTGAGCGGCAGCTGCGCTGCTCCAGCAGCCCGGCTGTGCCACGGGATGGGGCACGGCAGTTCGGCTTTTCCCAGGCTGTGGGGTTGCACACAACACCCAGCACCCGTGAGCTGAGTTTTGCCAACAGGACAAAACCAGACCTGATAAAGATTCCCATGGGAGCGGCACAGCTCCCTGCCAGATCCGTCCTTTGCCAGCCGCTGGCAACCATCCCTTCCTGAACAGGCATGGGGAGAGCCGAGGGGAGGCTGGCACAGGCAGACTGCCGGTGCCTGAGGCTCTCGAGATGGAGCGTTTGCTTAAAGCTGGGTCTTAACATTCAAAATCCAAAAAAAGTTTCATTTTCTGAAAAACACCACAGACAGAAATATCGCAGCAAACTAAATCAGCACTTCCTCCAGCACCTGGGCAACATGGCACCCAGCTCGGTGGTATTCAAAGCCTGCGGCTTCGGCAGGGGCTGCAAATGGTCTGTGAAGAACCAGGTATGCCTGCGGCGAATTGAGGGCTGTTGTGAAATGGGAATAAAGTGGTGCAGGCGTCACCAGCCCTGGGGGGTGCAGAAAGTCGTGCTTACAGTGCGATCCCACTGCTCAGCCTTTTTCAGGAGCAATGCCTTGGCCTCCTCCTGGGGGTCAGATTGTACCTTCCCTCCACCCAAACCACTCCCCTGGGTTTTAAATGGCTCCCAAAACACCCCGTCACCTCCCAGGTCTTGTTCCCCTCTGCATGAGCAAGGTCCCCATCGCCCGCCCATGCCATGGGTGCTGGGGAAGGGACGTACAGGGCGGTGCAGAGCAGCCCAGGCGCACCCCAAATCAGGCTCCCAGGCATTTGGCACGGGAAGCAGCCAACCTGGAGCCCGGCGAGGGTGAACCTGGTCCCGGCAGGGTTTTCTGGTTGCAGAAAAGCCAAGCACAGTCGGGACAAGGTCTGCAGCACCTGAGGAGCTAGGTAAGAGGCCGTGGGCCCCCTCCCCGGATCCCTGCCAATCCTCAGCTGTCGGTGAGCTGATGGGAGCTGGTGGGTCGGAGCCCTCATGAAAAACAGGCGCCAACAGGCTGCCGCCCAGCTGGTACCACACAGGCACTGGCGCACCCGGAGCCACCCAGCCCGCTGCCTGCAAACCCCGCAGCACTGCGTCCTTCTAACACCCACAGTTGCTACCGCAAGGTGCAGGGACAGCCCTGGGGGTCCCTGTCCCAGCAACACGCAGTTGCTTCCAAACCTGTTGCTCTGTGAATAGCAGCCCCCAGGCTGTGGGATTAAGAGATGGACTGCAACCAAGTATGCAGCTTTTTTAGTCCCCGGCTTAATTCACGTGGGAGCTGCAAACCCAGCAAGGGGCACAGCAAAACCCACTGTAGCTGCGCACCCAGGCTTAAAGGATTTGCGCCCCCCCCCCATCTTTGAAACACTCCTGGCTCCCCACTGGCGGTGGAGCTTGGGGGGGTGGGGGTTACTGCAGCCCTCAGACCATGAAACGAGCTTTGGCTGCCTTCCCTCCTCAACAGCCATTTGGACTTGCTGCCAGGAGGTTATTCCAGGAGACTTCATTTCAATTCTCCAGCTGGCCTCACTGGGTTTTGCTGGTCCCTCTGGAGGGGCAGTCCAGGCAGCTTGCAGGCAGGGAGCACCCAGAGCATCCCGCATCCCACAGCGGCATGCCAGGACCGCAGCGGCATGCCAGGACCGGCAGCAGCAAGCTGAGATGTTGCAGGAGGAATGCCCCCACCAGGCATTTTAGGGGAGGGAGATCACCCTGTCGAGACACCGGCGGTCCCCCGGGGATGCTGCGCCCTTCGCCAGGAGGGAGGAGGAGGAGGAATGGGGCGCACTGGTGGCTCCCCTCCAGGGCCTGGCCCGATGGCAGGGGCTTCGCGGGGCCCAGCTGTGCCGCCAGCAGCAGCTGGGTGCAGCTGGTCCCGGGTGGCTCAGGGGGCTTCGTGGCTCTGGGACAGGCGAGGGTGAGCCCCATTTAGCAGGGCTGGAGGCTTCACCGGACAACTCGCGCCCTGGCCATGAGCAGGGACCACCCCCCGGTCCCTGCCCAGACGGAGGCATCGCACCCACCGCTCAGGCGTAGGGAGGCAAAATGTCCCCATCCCTTCGGGAGCAGGGTGCATCCCAAAGCCCCCACGGAGCACCCCTTAGCTCCATCCACACAGGCTGCTCCCTGCCCCAGTGGCCAACTGGGCACCCCAGGGTGCTACCCAGTGGCACCAATCCCAGCCGCGCGGAGCCCCAGTGCCCTCCCAGTCCTGCGGGGCTGGCCCCAGGGGCTGACAGATGCCCACCCCACTCGCCCCCGCACCCAGTGGGCGCCTCCTGTCTGTGCCCGCACCGAGGACCCCGCACCATCCCCTCCCAGTATCCCCAGTAAGGGCGAGCCCGGCAGCGCCCCTTACCGTGGCCTTTGGGACCCCCAAAGCAAACACCGGACCCTCCCGCCCTTCCTCCCCCCCGCCCGGCTCTGCCGCTCCCGCTGCCCCCGATACCTGTGCTCGGCTCAGCTCGGCTCGGCTCGGCTCGCCTCGCCTGGGCTCGGCACCGCTCGGCCCGGCCCGGCCCGGCTCGGCACCGCTCGGCACCTTGCAGCCCAGCCCGGCTGGGCTCGGCTCGGTGCAGCGGGACAAACGGGCCCG
>NW_010972528.1:345406-345735 GCF_000737465.1 Haliaeetus leucocephalus
GGAGGGCTCCGGGAAGTGCCCTGGGTAAATAGTTGCTCTTGCAGATATTTTCAAAGGCTTGAATAAGACTCTTCTTTCTGCTGGGGGAAGGGTGGAAACAACCTCCTGCTCTGGCAGGGAAGGCAATAGACATAAAAGGCGGCTGCGGCACTGGAGGTGCCATGGCTGTGCTGGGACCTCCAGAGCGGGGGACACCCCGCATGCTCGCATCTCCCCCCAGCTTGGTTTAATTTCCAGCTCCACGCCCCAGATTTCCCTGGCCCCCATGGGAAAAGGCTCCCATGGGACGAGGCCCCCATGGGAAAAGGCTCCCACGGGACGAGGCTCCA
>NW_010972528.1:345745-361899 GCF_000737465.1 Haliaeetus leucocephalus
GCTCGGCTCGGTGCAGGGGGAGAAACGGGCCCGCCCCCCCAGCCCCGCCCCGTCCCCCCGGGCAGGCCGTGACTCAGCGGGGCGGGACCGGGACGGGGTCGCGCCGCACCGACCCCTCCAAGACCCTCCGGGATCGCAGCGGAGTCACCGACCCTCGGTCACGGCACCTGCCCGGCTGTGCCCGGCCCAGCCCATCCCGGGCCGGCTCAGCCCGGCTCTGCCTGGGGGCACCGGGCTGCATCACCCCGCCTGGCCGGCACCGGCACCGGGACGAGGATCAAAACCAGGACCAGGACCGGCCTTGGGACTGGGCTGGGCTGGGGGACCACGGCTGGGGCCAGCCGGGAGCCGGGAGTGCCCTATCCTGCCGCCCTTCAACTCTGGGCTGGCGGGCATCCAGCGGAGAGACGGAGCTGTGTGGCTGCACGCCTGGCTGCAAATGGGATTAAAAAATAACAATTAATGGGAAAGCAGCCGGGACGGAGTGTCCCCGTGAACCCTGTCCTGCTCCCCGCAGGAAACAACAGAGGCGAGAAACAGGGCAAGGAGCCCAGGCCCCGAACTGGGGGGAGCTGGGGAATGGGTCCCCTGTGCCCACCATGGCACATCCCTGGAGGAGGTGGGCTGGGATGTGGGCTGCGGAGCCTGGATGTGACCCCCCCAGCCAGGGCACATGGCTCCCACCACCCATCCCAAGGCCAGAGATGGGCAGTCTGCCATGGCAGCGGTGGTGGGAGCTGAGGCTGGAAGAATCGTGGCAGCGATGGGCGCTGCAGGAGCGGACAAAGCTGCTGCAAAGTGGTGCCTGCATCCAGCCCTGCCAGCCCTTTGTGTGCCCTGAAAAGCAGCCAGGCAGGAGAAAGCCAGGGCTGCCGGGAGCCGAGGGAGGAGGGCAGGCGGGGAGGGCTCCGGGAAGTGCCCTGGGTAAATAGTTGCTCTTGCAGATATTTTCAAAGGCTTGAATAAGACTCTTCTTTCTGCTGGGGGAAGGGTGGAAACAACCTCCTGCTCTGGCAGGGAAGGCAATAGACATAAAAGGCGGCTGCGGCACTGGAGGTGCCATGGCTGTGCTGGGACCTCCAGAGCGGGGGACATCCCGCATGCTCGCATCGCCCCCCAGCTTGGTTTAATTTCCAGCTCCACGCCCCAGATTTCCCTGGCCCCCATGGGAAAAGGCTCCCACGGGACGAGGCTCCCATGGGAAGCAGCTCACACGGCCTCATGCGGCCGGACCGTGGCTAACGCGGCTGCCTTTGAAGCCCAACCATCCCCACGCCATGGGGAGCAGGGCCAGCTCGGAAACACACGCTGATAGCAGCCAGAGCTGTGGGAGCATCGTGGCGAGCCAAGCCTCCTGCTGTGGGTCATCCCGACCAGCTCCTTTGGGAAATGCCATAAATCTGCCTCCCAGGAATAATGCTGCTAAACCCAGTGGCGGCTCCCGCAGCATCAGGCCCTCCTGGAAGAGAGGATCAGGTGCGGACCCCGCATCCCAGTGAGGAAAGGACATTTTAGGGGATGTTTTTGCCGCTGTTTATGGAACAAAGAGCCTTTTGTCTGCACTTGACGTTATCAGGCATTATTTTTAGGTCAATGCCTGCACTTGTTGATGTTATCGGGATTATCTGTAAGTCGTCAGGCTGTGCTGCTGTCTTCAAAGACACTGGCTGAGCAGGGAGAGGGAGGAAATCCTTGTGTTGTCCCTTGCAAGGGACACATGCCCTTGGGTTCAGGCCAGTGGGACTCACTCGGCCTGATAAGTGTTTATTGCTCAAGCTGGGGAGTTCCTCAAAGCCCTAAAAGTTCCTGAAAACCCTAATAGTTCCTGAAACCCCTAAAAAGTTCCTCAAAGCTCCTCAAAACACTAAAAGCCCTAAAAGTTCCTAAAAACACTAAAAGTTCCTAAAAGCCCTAAAAATTCTTAAAACCCTAATAGTTCCTAAAAAGCTCCTAAGCCCTAAAAGTTCCTAAAAGACCTAAAAGCCCTAAAGCTCCTAAAAACCCTAAAAGCCCTAGAAGATCCTAAAACCCCTAAAAGCTCCTAAAGCCCAAAAAGTTCCTAAATATGGCTAAAGTTCCTAAAAGCCCTAAAAGTTACTAAAGGCCCTAATAGTTCCTACAAACCCTAAAAGCTCCTAAAAGCCCTAAAATTTCCTAAAGCCCTAAAAGTTCCTAAAACCCTAAAAGCTCCAAAAAAACCCCTTTAAGTCTTCCTAAAAACCCTTTAAGACTTCCTAAAAACTCTAAAAGCTCCTCAAAGGCCTAAAACTTCCTAAAAGCTCCTCAAAGCCCTGGTGCTGGCGGCAGGTGAGGGGGAGCGTGCTGGGGGAGCTTGGCGGCGCGGCTGTGGGACGGGCAGGCTCCAGCAGGCGAGGGCATGTCCCGCCAGGCTGCTGCCAGCCAAGGCCAGGCAAGTATGGGCAGAGGTGCCTCAGCACCGTCTGAAGCCGAGGGCGACCCAGCGAGTGCCAGGCCCACTGCCAAGCGGTGATAGCCCCAGCCGAGGGTGCCGAGACCCCCCCCTAAAAGCAGCTTGGGAGACTATGGTGCTCCCAGGGGAGGTGCAACAGTGAGCGGGGCTCAGCCCAGCTCCGGTGGGCGGCGGAGGAGGGTGCGGATGAAGAAGTAGAGTGCTGGTGGGAGGCGATGCCCGGAGGTCCCCCATCCAAATCTGGTGAGCGATGCCAGGGCAGCCTTGGGAACCTTGGAGGATGGCAATCCCAGGGGAGCCTGAGGAAGTTCTGCAGTTGCCTTGAGCGGCTGTGGGTGTTCCCGCTCCCCAGTCGCTGCTGTTCCACCTCCCTCAGCCTTGCTCCCTAAAATACATCAAATGGGGAGGTAGGTCCACCCCCACCCCACATCAGGGTTTCTCTGTCAGGCAGCAACGATAACAGTGACTCACCAGGTGCTGGGGCTGTAAAACCCAACCGTAAAGAGAGCAATACACCCGATTTATTTGTTTAGGCTCGGCTTTGAAAGTAAACCCACAATGATGTCAGGGAAATCTGGAGGAAAAGTGGTCCCTGGGGGTATTTGCACAAGCACCAGGTGAGGATGCTCCCACGGGATGCAGAAACTGGGCTCATCTGCTCACCAGCAGACAAGTCCCAAAGGCAGATCCCAAAATGGAGCCGAGGTCTGTCCCCAACCTTCCATTCCCAAATGGATTTAGTCTCTTCTCTGGCTGCTTGTTACCCCCAGATTTGGAGGATTTGCAATAATTCCAGAGCTTTGCCCCTTGGATTAGGCCTGAAGGCGCCGCAGTGACGCCAAGCCACCTTTCCTGGGGAAAAAAGGATGGCACAACCCCCTCCGGCAGCTCGGCACCGGCCTCCTGCCCGATAAGGCAGGGGAAGGTAAACAGGATTATTTCTCCTTGGGGAGGTTAGATGGACTGGCTCCCCCTTCTCCTGCCTACGGTGCCCTCGGGCTGGGACAAGTCAGCCCCGGTGCTGTGGGGCACTGGGGGTGGTGGGAGGTTGGATCCCACCCTGCGCTCCCAGGGGACCTAGGGGAGTGTTTTGACCCCAGTCCTGGTGCGGTGGGGTGGGAAAAGTGTCTCTTCTGCCCCCAGTCACCAGCACTGGGCTCAGCTCCCCCAGGACCAGCGTGTCCCACTGGTCCCCAACAGGCTCAGCTCCCCAGGGACCACTGTGCCCCACGGGTGCTGTGCTCCCACTGCTGGGAGGCGACCACCAAGTGATTGTTTTCCAAGTGCCACCCGATACCGGAACAAGGTGTATTCATGCACCAGCATCAGTGCGTACTCAGGCACTGGCAGCCGGCGTGACTCATGCCGCAAGCCCCGAAATCTTGAGATGGGGAGAAGGGGTACGGAAAGTGCGTCCCAAGAGCAACCGGGGGGCTGGAGCTGCCACAGCCGGGATGCAACTCTCCCACGGTGGGGCTCATGGGGGACAAGCCGGGTGCTTGGCACCTCACCAAACCTCCAGGCTTCTTATTTAGTAGTTGAAGTCAGCCGCCGGAGTGGTGAGACATGCACAGCTCATCGCCACGCGGCGGGCGCGCACCCGCAAGCCAGGGACACCGCGGTGCCTGGCGGGCTGGAAGGCTGGGGTACACAGCCCCGGCAGGACAGGCTTTTGTCCTGGCCGCAGGCGGGAGGGATGGAAACTCAGCGGCGCTGGCTGCCCTTTGTGCGCAGAACAAAGAACAATAGCCAGTGGCTTCCTTCTCTGCCCAGAACCAGGCCCAGGGAAGCAGCCAGAAAGAGAAACGCTGCTCGGCGGAGCGGCATGGGAAGGCAGAGACGGGCAGCGTGTCGCCCCATGAGGCTGCCCGGTGATGCCCAGTCCCCAGCCACAGGACCAGAAATGGGCAGCACCAGCAAATGGCACCTCACTGGCACACCCTGCAAGCTACAAGCATGGGGACAGTGGGGACCCCACTGTCACCACAGGTGGATTTGTGGCCCTGCTGGCATCACCGTGCTGTGATGCTGCTCTGCATCCCAGCAGGCAGAGCGGAATGCCCAGCTCCAAAATCTCAGGCACCTGCAATGCCAAAGCCATGGGTGCAGTTCTGGGTTAAGCCCGGTGTATGGGGATGCACCAGGGGCTCAGGGCTGACTCGCGGCCTCCAGCCGATGGTTTTACTCCCTGCAATTTGTCCTCACTATTTGTTTCCCACAGGCTGGACTGCTTAAACCCCAATAAAGCACTTGGTCATGTTGAGGAGCTCTGCTTGGGGTCTGCCTTCCTAAGTGAGAGCAGGAGGTAAGCTGAGCTGCCGGTTCACTTACTCACTTCCCACCCTCTCCTCCACTCCAGCACGTCCTCCCAATGCCAAGCCGAAGCCCTGCTTGCCCGGTTTGCTCGCCGACCTGGGGCTGCGGGCGTCCTCCATCCCCGCGCTGGCTTTGGGGCAAGCAGGAGGGCTTTTGGCAGGGTGCTGTGGTGGGTGAAAACCCAGGGTTGGGGGGGTTGGGCATGCCACAGCCTTACAGCCACACTCGCAAGCCTGCAGCCATGCCAGCACCAAATGGGTTGGGGGGTTATAGCTGGAGACCCCCCACTTCTGCCTGTCCCTTGTGAGATGCCAGGTGGCAGCTCCCCAAGGGGGCTCGGACGTCCTTTCCTGGCTGTCCGGGGGCTCCTCACTGGCACTGCCAACCGGTATGGCCGGAGGCCCAGACCGCTGCTGGCCGGCTCTGCTTGCTGTGTGCAGTCCAGAGCTGCGACCATCTTTGAAATCCTCGTGCCATCTAGTGGGACCTTCACTAACGACAAGGCAGAGCGTGGCTGCCGGCTTTGCCGGCTCTGCCTGCCATGGGGTCGGGGTGATGGGGTGGCAGCGGCCGGCTGTGGGACCACAGCCACATCCGTGCTGCTCCTCCAGCGGTGGAGGAGACCTGCATCAGCAATTCAAGGGTGCTTTTAATGAGAAGCGTCTGCCTTCAGCGGAAGAAGTCAGTGTTGGTTACTAATGGAGGGGATACGAGGCAGCAGGGCTGCTGGGGGCTGGCACGGGTGCAGCCATGGTTCCCAGGGAAGCGCGGTGCCCCGAGCCACAGCCCCCCGCAGCAGGCAGCTCCCGCCACCCAGAAATCCAGCTTTGCAGCCCAAATGCTTCCCCTGAAGAAACCCATGGGGTCACAGCACCGGCTGTCGAGCCCGGGGGATACCACCATGCTGCGTCCTCATGGAGCAGCTCCCGAGCTCCCCTCGCAGCCCTTCACCCTGGCGTCGGGGTATCTGGAGGTGTTGCTGACAGGGCCCGGCTTGCTCCGGCGGTGCACGGTGATGTACCAGAGGCAGACAGAGAGACCTGTGGGTGGGTGGCAACGCCGTCACTGCCATGGCTGTACCGAGCTCCCGCGAGGAGCAGGAAGGTGACAAGGACCCCGCTGCTCCCAAGCCACCGGGTGCCCATCCCCCAACCCTGCCCCTCCCGGCGCTCCCCACCGACCTTGCAGGGAGTTGAGGATGGTGAAGAGGTAGAGCTGGGGGACGAGGAAGATGCCGAAGCCGAAGAAGGCCAGGCCCCAGGTGGTGCCCAGCAGGCAGGTGAGCCCCAGCACCGTTGCCCAGTCCTTCCTTGCCTGCCCCTTCTGCTGCTGGATACTCCGCAGTATCATTACCACCCTCCCCAGCACCAGCATGTTGAAGAGCAGGATGAGGCCGGCATAGCAGAGGGTGGCAGAATAGGCTGGAAGGCTGGTGAGCCAGCACCTGGCAGAGGGGGACTCTCTTGGGTACAAGGGCCAGCACCCCCAAGAAGGAGCTTGGCGTGGAAGGGGCACAGCGGCAGGTGCCCCCACACGTGGCAAGATGGAGGTGGGCAGCCGGCAGAGCCAGGCTCACCAAAAAGTGGCACCCAGCAGAGCTATGGCTGGCTCCTGCTGGCCCCAGCCCTGGGTCAGCCCCATGTGCCTGGGGTGCCTGGTGTGTCTGGCGTGCCAGGGTGCCCTGGGTGCATGCTGTGCCTGGAGTGTTCAGGGTGCATGCTGTGCCTGGGGTGCGTGCTGTGCCTGCAGTCCATGCTGTGCCCAGGGTGCATGCTGTGCCTGGGGTGCCTGGGGTCTGTGGGGTGACCAGTGTGCCCAGGGTGCCTGGGAAGCTGGCAGCCCCCCTTCACTCACATAGTCACATTGCTGTAGCCTTCAGTGGTGTGGATGGTGTGGTACCCATACGTATCTCTCTTGAAGACAAAAACAGCCACCACGGCCAGTGTGGGCAAACCTGTGGGCCCAGGGACAGGCTGTGTGGGGCTGTGCTGGGGCAGCTGTGCCGCAGGCAGGCATGGACAGGCAGGGTTGGGTGCATGCCCACTCACCCCAAGAGAAGAGGCAGAGCTTGAGGAGGTAGTGCTGGATGTAGACATTGTAGACCTTGACAAGGAGGAGAAGGAGGTGGAAAGCCTCAGCAGCCATCCATGCCAGGGTGCAGAGAAGGCTGGCGTGCAGCAGGGCAGCGGTGACCCGGCAGAGCCACTCGGGGCCGGTGGCCAGCGGCGTGCTCAGCAGGAAGCTGCAGTTGAGCAAGAGCAGCGCGGCCAGGAGGTGCATGTGGATCTTGGTCGTGCTGTTCCTCAGCCGCCTCCTGCAAGACAGGGTGGAGGGCACGGGGTGCTGGTGGGCACCCACCGGATGGCACGGCACTGCACGGCACAGTGTGGCATGGTACAGTGAATCATGACACAGCATGGCAAGGTATAGCATGGCACAGCACAACGTGGCATGCACAGCACGGCATGGCACAGCTCTACCTGGAGAAGCAGCAGAGCAGGAGGGTGCAGAGGGTGGCGGCAGCAGAGAGGGAGCAGCCGATGGTGCTGATGTGGGTGAGCGATGCCAGCTGGGCCGGGCTCAGGGTGCCCGCTGGGACCTGCCAGGAGTAAGGAGGGAGGGGGTGAGCCGGGACAGATCCCACAGCAGAACCCACCCACTGGGAAAGTCGAGGGGCCCCTTGCAAAACCACCCTCTCCTGCAGGACACTCCCCATACACCCCGTACCCCCACATCCAGCCTGTACCTCCACATCCAGCCTGTACCCCCACATCCACCTACACCCACACCTCCAGGGAGGAGGAAGAAGGATGGAGGGAAGGGGAAAGGAGGAAGATGGAAGGAGGATGGAAGAAGATGGAAGGAGGGAAGGAAGGAGGAAGCAGAAAGGAGGGAAGGAAGAAGGAGCATGGGGTAGGAGGAAGAAGGAAGAAGAGGGAAGGAGGAAGGGGGGCTATGGACCAGCAGGACGGCGAAGTAGGTGAGGTGGTTGCAGTGGCAGATAACGGTGCCCTCCCTGTGTGTGGTCTTGCAGCCCTCCCTGCTCCAGCTGCCTGGGCTGCCCACACCTGCCATCGGAGAGCTGCCATCAGAGGGTGGCACAGCGGCCAGGGGACGGGGACGTTGAGGGGATGTCGAGCCCTGCCAGGGCTGCCCAGGAGGCGGACGGGCAATGCCTTCAGGGTGGCACTGAGCTGGCATTGCCCCTGCCCTGGCCGCGGCCACACTTACTGGCTCCAGGCTGCCAGAAGACACAGGTGGCGTTGGAGGCATCCTGGTGGAAAAGGGACAGAGGGGGAGAGCTGGGGACCTTCTCTGCTCCCCAGGGACCCCAGAAACCTTTTGGTCCCAATGCAAAGGGGGATACTTTCCCCAACTCCAGGGGAAATGCTGGTGTGGAGGATCCCCCGCCAGCTCGTGCCGGCAGTGGAGTCCTGCTTACCAGCACCATGTCGTGCCAGAACTGGATCTCCACGGGGTGGCTGAGCCCGGCCACATGCCTGCTCCGCAGGAAGGCTCCCAACACATTGTCATTCAGCACGGAGTTGTTGTGGACATCCTGCAACAGGTGGGGTGCCTGCGGGGAGAGTCCTGGGTCCCCAGGACATCCCGCCCACCCCGAGCATCTCAGCGGGGGGGGGGGGTGGCAAGGCGGGCGTGCTGCTGGCCAAGGATGCTCGGCGGGTCTGTGCGAAGACCTGTGGCTCACCTGGAAGATGCAGGGGCTGTGGATGTAGATGCAGACAAGCTTCTGCTCCACTCCCCGCGTCTTGATGCCCTCCATGAGCTCCACCGGGAAGTTCATGGCATGCCTGAGCCTCCCGCCGATGCCTCGCTTCACATCCTGCACCTGTGGGCAGGGGAGAGATGGGTTCAGCTGCCCCATGCTCAGCTGGCTCGGCAGGGGGTCAGGGTGCTGCCCTGGCTGCCCCCCCTAGCACAGCCACCCCAGTTACCGGCGTGGCCCCGCAGCATCCCCCGGCCCCAGTGGCAGCTCCAGCTCTGCCGCACTGCCTGCAGATGTGCAGATATGGCAGCCTCTCCCATCTTGAGCCCTCCCAGCCTGTAGCACACAGGAAGCCACAGGTGGGAGGTCCATCACCCATGGGTGGGCACGCCTGTCCTGCCGGCCCCACCGCGGGGCGAGCATGGCACAGATGGCATCGCACCAGGATGCTTTCCCAGTGGGATTTCACACCTTGGTGGGCTCCCTCAGATGGTCTCTGCTCCCAGGTCCCGAGTGGGGGGTCCCAGCTGGCAGGCAGGCACCCCTGTCTGCAAAACCTACCTTGTCCTGCAGGAAGGGACCTTTGGCTGGAGCAGTCGGAATTCCCCGGCAGGGCAGCCCCACGGCCTGGGGAAGTGCTGCGGTGACACCTTGCAGCCCCCTTGCACCAGGACGGGGAAGTCACCCCGTGCGCTCCCCGTGGCAGTTTCCATCTCCCTTGCCACCGCAGGGAGGTGCAGGCCACGGCTTCCCTTTTCGTAAATCAAAAAAGCTTCAGGATGGAAACCCTGGCTCTCGGCTGCAGAAACACCCCCCTCCCCCGGCTTTAGAAGCCCCTGGATTTATCACAGTGATGGTGCTGGGGATCTGCAGCCATGGCTGCCTGCAACACCCTGGCAGAGCCGCATCTCAGGAGGCTTTGCTGGCATAAAGCATCCTTGGAGGATGATGGAAACCCAGTGAGGGCAAGCATCAGCCACCCCAGCATCCCCCGGTACCTCCCACTGGAGGTGGAGGGCCAGGAGGGTGCAGGCATCCCCTGGGAATAGCCCCAGCAGTGCAGGGGGACACACGACTAACCATCCTGCTGCTGAGGTTTAAGCCTCTGAAGTGCTCAGTTATGAACTTGAACACGTAGGTCTCGATCATGGCACCCGTGAAGTTGTATTTCTCCTGGTGGGCCAGCTGCTCCTCCAGCTGGTTTAACCTTCACAGGGAGGGTGTTCAGGGCAGGGTGCAGCAGGATCTGGCCCCTGTGGGTCTAGGGGAATGTGGGGGGTCTGGGGGACAGCAGGGCAGATGCCAGTACTCACCTCTCCCTGGCGTGGTGGGCACTGCTGCAGCCCTGCTGCAGCTCCTTCTCCAGGCTGTCCATGTTGCTCTTCAGCTCTGATGGAGCCATTTCAGGAGCTGAGCCTTGGTATTCGGCACCCTGCCCTGCTCGCCGTCTCAACCCAGTCCAGGGAGCCCCAAAAGCACCCAGCCCAATGCCGGGATGGGAGATGTCCCTACTTTGAGCCCGCAGGACACAGGTGGCAAGGCAGAGGACGAGGGCAATGAGCAGCAGGGTGGGCATCGCCATGCTCCTCTCCTGCAAAAGGCACCGAGGACCTGGGCAGCTCTCTAGAGCCCCCACCCACGTCCCCCGGACCTTGGCCCTTTCCCACACACCGGCCACAGGTCAAAGATGAGGTCCTGGCGGCTTCCCCCCCATCCCCAGCAGTCAAGCCCCACCAAAGCCATCGCAGTGGCAAAGCCCCACCCTGGAAGCACCAAGCAGCTGTGCTGGTGGCAGGGTGAGGAGGAGGGGTCGCACCGCAGCGACCGGGGTGCAAGATGCCCTTTGCGTCCATTTTACCATTAAGGTGGTAAAACTGCAGGGGGCAAGGCTTCTTGCCTTCTCCCCCTCCAACAGGGACTCGGACCTCGCTGCCATCCCAGCCCGTAGCTGCAAATCCCCAGCAAGCAACCTGCAAGCCAGAAGGGTCACCGGCATGCTCTGCTGTGGTGCCGCAGCTTGCTGGCAGTGGCCCAGCACTGAGCTGGGGAGGAGGAAGCGTCTCCGGTGCAGGGTGGGGGGAAGGCAGCCAGCAGCAAGATTTGCATCCATTGCAACACTGCACCCAGTGCTGCCCACGGCAACGCCTGCCATGCTAACACCGCTGGCACCGAAAGCAGCTGGGGAGAGAGGCTGTGAGGCTAGTGGTGCTGGGGTGCAACCCCGATGCACAAATGGCTTTACTGTGGATGCAGTGATGGGATTGATGCTTCGAGGTGCTGAGGCTGGTGGTGGCCAGCACAGCTGGAGCCTCCCGGGGCAGGAGCAGCAGCGCAGTAGGCAGCATGTTGGGCAGCTGCCTGCACAGGCTGCCTTCTGACCCCCAGTGAGGGACAGCCACCACGTCCCCTTTAGGATGTTTTCCAGTAAATAACCCTCTTACTTCTCACCCTCGGATCCCCAGGGTGCCCGATGCAGGTGCTTGGCCTGACCTCCCCTGCCATCCAGCACAGCCCGGTAATGCCAAATGCCATCCCTGCTGCCGCTGAGCTGCAGACGGCATCATTCCCTTACTGCGCCCTCCAGAAATGGCAGGGTGCAGGTGTCACTTCGGGTGGATTTTGCCTTCGTGGGGAGCAGCTTGGTGACCCGGTGAGCCCCCAGCACTGTGCCAGCCCCCCACATACCCACCTTGCTCTGGCAAAGCCCCTACCTTGGGCACGGGGCAGCTCCTGGCGTCAGCAGCACCACGGTGGGGTCGGCTGCTCTAGCTCTGCCTGTGTAGCAGTTGCGGCAGCAGAAAGGGAAGTGTTCGTATGCAGATGCGCAGATTAAATCAAGAGAGCTTTTACATTTCCTTTTGCTTACTCTTTTTCACAGCCTGGTAAGGGACCAGGGCGAGCATTCCCAGCACTGCCAAACTGCAAGGACACAGCAGACGTCTGCGATTCGGCATGGCCCAAAGACAAGTTGATATAATTAACCTTCTGCCCCTAATGTTCTTCTCCTCACCACCGGCTCACCAGCAACCCCTGCTCTCCCGTGCTGAGGAGCCTGGCCAGCTGCTGTGGCAGCACTGGCACCACGGCGGTGCCACTGGGGCAGGAGCATCACGATGCTGCAGTTTGGTAAGTGTAGCAAGTCAATCCAGCAGGGCAGAAGGCAGAAGCGTTCATCCCAGGGTACTGAAAGAGCTGGCCGATGTCATCATGGGACCTCTCTGCGTTATTTTTCAACGGTCTTGGGAGTCTGGAGAGGCCCCAGTCAACTGGAAGCTGGCAAATGTTGTCCCAATTTTCAAGAAGGGTAAGAAGGAAGACCATGGTCATTATAGGCCTGTCAGTCTCACTTCAGTGCCTGGTAAAATGATGGAGGTGGTTATTCTGGGAGTTATTGAAAAACACTTGAGAGACAATGCAGTCATTGGTCATAGCCAACACAGGTTCATGAGGGGAAAGTCGTGCTTAGCCAACTGAATTTCCTTTTATGACAAGGTGTCGTGGTTTAAACCCACCCAGTAACAAAGCACCACACAGTCACTCGTTCACTCCTCCTGTCCTGGCCCTGGTGGGATGAGGAGAAAATATGAAGAAAGGCTCGTGGATTGAGACAAGGGCAGGGAGGGATCTCTCACCACTATGGTCACGGGCAAAACAGGCCCGACTTGGGGAAGAAACAAAATCAATTTAATTTACTACCAGTCAAATCAAAACAGGATAATGAGAAGTAAACCCAAATCTTAAAACACCTTCCCCTCACCCCTCCCTTCTTCACAGGCACAGCTTCACTCCCAGATTCTCTTCCTACCCTCCCCAGCAGCGCAGGGGATCAGGGAATGGGGGTTGTGGTCAGTTCGTCACACGTTGTCTCTGCCGCTCCTTCCTCCTCAGGGGGAGGACTCCTCACTCTTCCCCTGCTCCACTGTGGGGTCCCTCCCACGGGAGACAGTCATCCATGAACTTCTCCAATGTGAGTCCTTCCCACAGGCTGCAGTTCTTCATGAACTTCTCTGGCATGGGTCCTTTCCATGGGCTGCAGTCCTTCAGGCACAGACTGCTCCAGCACGGGCTTTGCCACAGAGTCACGGCCATCTTTGGGGGCATCCACTGGCTCTGGTGTGGGGTCCTCCACAGGCTGCGGGTGGGCATCTGCTCCCCTGCTCACCTCCATGGCCTGGGGGGGGACAGCCTGCTGTCTCACCACTGGCTGCAGGGGCATCCCCTCCTCTGGCACACCTCCTCCCCCTCCTTCTTCACTGACCTCGGTATCTGCAGAGGGGTTCCTCTCACATTCCAATCCCCTCACTCACTGCAGGTTCCCCTTCTTAAATATGTTCTCCCAGAGGTGCTACCGCCGTCGCTCATGGGCTCGGCCTTGGCCAGAGGTGGGTGCGACTTGGAGCCAGGGAAGCTTCTAGCACCTTCTCACAGGAGCCACCCCTGCGGCCCCTCCCTGCTACCAAAAAACCCCGCCACACAAACCCAAAACACAAGGTCACCCATCAAGTTGACCAAAGGAAGCCTGTAGATGTGGTGGGTTTGGATTCTAGCAAAGCTTTTGATACTGTCTCTCATGGTATCCTTCTGGACAAACTGTCCAGCAGACAGTCCATCACATGTTGGGTGAGCAATTGGCTGACAGGTCAGGCTCAAAGACTTAGAGTAAACAGGGTCACATCATCAGGCTGGCAGCCAGTCACAGTGGGGTTCCCCAGGGCTCAATTTTAGGGCCGGTGCCCTTTAGTGTTTTTATAAATGATCTGGATGCAGGAATCGAATGTACATTAAGTAAGTTTGCCAACGATACTAAATTAGGAGGAGCTGTAGACTCCCTCGAGGGTAGAGAGGCCTGACAGAGAGATCAGCATAGACTAGAGAGCTGGGCAATCACCAACCGTATGACATTTAAGAAGAGCAAGTGCTGGATTCTCTACCTGGGACGGGGTAATCCTAGTTATACGTACAAATTGGGGGACGAGAGGCTGGAGACCAGCCCCACGGAAAGAGATCTGGGGGTTTGGGTTGACGGCAAGTTGAATAGGAGTCAACAGTGTGCCCTGGAAGCCAAAAGGGCCAACCGTGGCCCGGCATGCGTCCAGCACAGCATGGCTAGTCGGTTGAGGGAGGTGACTGTCCCACTCTACACCACACTGATGCAGCCCCACATCAAGCACTGTGTGCAGTTTTGGGCGCCTCAGTATCAGAAGGACATCAAACTACGAGAATGTGTCCATAGGAGGGCAGCCAAGATCGTGAAAGGCCTTGAGGGCAAGACTTATGAGGATTGGCTGAGGCCACTTGCCTTGTTCAGCTTGGAGAAGAGAAGGCTGAGGGGTGACCTCATTGCAGTCTACAATTTCCTCAAGGAGGGCAGCGGCAGGGGAGATGCTGATCTCCTCTCTCTGGTGACCAGTGACAGGACAAGAGGAAACGGAATGAAGCTGCAACATGGGAAGTTCAGGTTGGACATTAGGAAAAGGTTCTTCACCAAGACAGTGGTCGGTCCCTGGAACAGGATCCCCAGGGAAGAGATCACGGCACCAAGCCTGTCAGAGTTCAAGGAGCGTCTGGATGACACTCTTGCTCATATGGTTTAGTTTTAGGTAGTCCTGCAAGGAGCAGGAGGTTGGACTTGCTGATCCCTATGAGTCCTTTCCAACTCGAGATATTCTGATTCCCTGATACTACAGTTTGATGCTACTGCCAGGACGGAACTGGCATCCTCTGCGCCACCCCCAGCCACAATGGCACAGGTCCTCAGCGATGCCAGCTGGCCCAGCCGAAGGAAAAAAGGTCTTCTTTTTTTTCCCTAAAACAGTTAGGTTTTCCCCAAAAGGCTTCACCTTGTGTTCCAGGGGCTGCTGGGTCCAACTGCAGGGACATGGCCACATGCAGAGGCGTGGGGACAGCTCCACCACACCGGTTCCCACCACGGGGCAGCGATGCCACCCTGTGCTTGCCCAGCACCTGCAGCCACTCATGCAACCAGTCTCCAGGTCTCAGTTCATGGCACAGGGCAACCATCTGCCTCCATCTGACCCACCCCGAAGACAGGAGCCCTTTGGGCACAGCCAGGCACCCTGGGCCAGGCTGGAAACCCAGAGCTGGATGAGAAAGGTGCCAGGAGGATGGTTCATGGACCACAGAGATGGGTCACTGTCTACGTCCTTAGGTGACATGCCCTGGGCCAAGGAGGTTTGATTTTTGCATGGGCAAAAACCACAGATCCCAGGCTGCTGGCAACGCGTCCTCGAACATGCCGGTGTCACCGAGATGTTCACATCCAAGCAAACAGTAAAGACACACTTGGAAAAAACTTTGCTGGTTTTCAAAGCCTGGTTTTAGTGCCGGGAGCGGGTTAAAACCCCAACCCGCCGGCACGCACCAACAGCTCTGGCCAAACCGCCTGCAAAATCGCTTTACCAGCTGCAAGCAAAGCTGCCGGTTTGGGCTTCCCTGGCGCAAAATGCAGGGATAGGGGCGTGGGAGAGCAAAGCGTCCCCTGCCTCCAGCTTTTTGGGGTCGTTTCCAGTGGAAAAATACCGGGCTTGGAGAGAACATGCACAGGCATTTGCAGTTTTGCTTTGATTTGATTTATTTTTCCCTGCTTTGCTTGATGCTGGGGGAGAAAAGTGTGTCGGTGTCCCATGGCATCATTTCCCTGTCCTGTGCGACACAAATCCTTTTGGCCACTTGTATTTCCCCTTTTTTTTTGGCTGAAAAGCATCCAGCAAAGGGCAAAATACCAGGCAAAAATGGTGGTTTGGGGCTTTGCTGCTCGGTCGGGAGCAGGACAGAGCCAGCATTGGGACATGCGGTGATGCGGTGGGCAGTGCTGTGTGGCCGTCCAGGACCTGCTCACCCATGGGGACCCTTGGGCAGGGATGTCCCATCCCCCCTGGGTCCCCTCCCAAGCCTCAGCCTCCGACTCATGGATGTGGAGCAGAGCGATGCCAATCCTGTGGGAGCAGCCAGAGCCACAGGGAAGAAGGGTCAGGCCTGCTCCAGCAGCAGACACCAGCCCCCCCCTCCACCGCAGCCATGGCACTGGTGGCTCCAGGAGCACTCAAACCCCGAAGAGGCCCAGGCTGGAAGGAAGCCGGGGCCAAGCTGCAGTCTGGCAGCTGCAGCCCCATGTGCATCACACTTGTGCGCTGGCACGCCTGCGTGCAAATACTCATGCAAATGTGTGTGAGCGTGCCCACGTGTGAGCACGCGCCTGTGCAAGCCCCTCTATGCACCACACTCGTGTGCAAACCCTCATGAGCAAGCACGCTCCTGTGCACGTCTGCAAGCACCCATGAGCAACGACAACCTCGTGCAACCAGCAGCGTGCAACCTCTCGCGCGCAAACGCTTGTGTGCAACAGACTTGCGCGCAAGCATGCCTGTGTACAGCCTGCGCAAATGCCTGCAACACGTTTGTGCGCAGGCATCGCTGTGCACGCGCTCCTTGGTGCAGACGCTTGCGTGCCACCCGCCTGCACCTAAAAACGCCTGCAGAAACACCCACGAGCAAGCTCCGCCGTGGGCAAACACCCGCCTGCACGCGTGTGCAAGCATGTCATCGTGCACCCACGCGCAACACGCACGTGCATCGCTGGGCACGGCCTCCCACATGCAAACACCCGTGTAAAACCTCCCCCGAGCATAACCGCTGGGAAACCCCACGCGTGCAAGCACA
>NW_010972528.1:362478-369880 GCF_000737465.1 Haliaeetus leucocephalus
TGTGTTGCACGGGGGCCGGTGCTCCACGTGTACTCCCGTGGGTGTTGCACGGGGGCCGGTGCTCCTGTGAGCACTGCAGGGACGGCGGTGCTGCCACGGGCATTGCACGGGTGCCCGTGCTCCGTCTGTGCTCCCGTGGGCATCGCACGGGTGCCGGTGCTGCCGTGGGCATTACACAGCAGCTGGGGGTCTGCCGGTGCCGGATCCCACCGGGACCTGGATTTCCTCCCCGGGGCAGCAGCCCGTGCAGGCAGCAGGAGAGCGCAGGCCAGGGCTTGCCTCCGAGTTTTACCAAAACTTCACCGTTTCATATCAGCAAATATCATCAGAGAAATTAATTTTTTCCCCCGTGCAAAGCACATAATTGCCATCGGCCGATGCTTCCGCTGTTCCGGCACCGGCTCTCACAGCCCGGCCAGATTTGGCGGTGGGTCTGGGCTGCACCATCCCCCCGAAAACCTGCCGGGAGGCTGCGGGCTGCCCGCGGCCGGGCTCTGTACTTATCCCATTAGGGTGCACAGCAGCCTCCCATTAAGGTTTCCTGGGGCGGTTTACCCGCCTGGCTCAGCCGGGATGTGAGATCCGTGCTGGGATGTAGGAGGTCAGCGCCGGCCCTTTGTTGCGGCATCACCGGAGAGCGTGTCTGGCCGCCTCGGCACGCATCCTGCCGCCGTGGCTGGTTTGGTCTTCCGGAGCTGTTCCTGCCTCGCTGGCACCGGATCCAGGCTTTAACCCTCACTGGAGCCGCCAGGGTGCAGCCGGGTCCCCCCACCACAGCACCGGGGATGGTCTTGGAGGCCTGCAGATGATGTCATCCTGATGACCTCATGTGGATGACATCATCCAGATGACATGTAGACGTTGATGCCTCTGGGGCACTGGCAGAGGTGCCCTGGGCCAGGCTGGTGCCTGCTGCAGCGCCAAGCTGGGACGTGGTGCCAGTGGCTGGGCGGTGGGCTGCGGTCCTCGCTGGGGACCCTGCTGGGGCCATCACCGGGGACCTTGCCGGAGTCCTCACCGGGGACCTGACCGGGATCCATGCCGGGGACCTCGTTGCTCAGTGTGCCGCTCCCCCCAAAACCAGGGGCAGTGGTTCCCCCTTCCCTCCAGCCCTCTCCTGCAACCCCCCCGGGGCCCCCCTGACCCCTCCTGTCTCCCGCAGGTCCCCGGGCGGAGACGCCGCCCCGACGGTGACGGCCATGCCCTAGGGGAGACCCGCCATGAGCCAAAGCGGGGCCTCGCGCCTGGCCGGCTCCCCGCCGCTGCCGGGGGGCTCGCTGCCGGCCCCACTGGCCCCCGAACCCTCCCCGTCCCCCCCCAGTGGGACGCCCTCGCCTGGCCCCCCACCGGCACTGCTGGAAGGGGACTGGGAAGGGCGGGAGGAGCTGCGGCTGCGGGAGCTGGAGGAGGCGCGGGCGCGGGCGGCCCAGATGGAGAAGACGATGCGATGGTGGTCGGACTGCACGGCCAACTGGCGGGAGAAATGGAGCAAGGTGCGGGCCGAACGCAACCGGGCCCGCGAGGAGGTGCGGCAGCTGCGGCATCGCCTGGAAGCCCTCACCAAGGAGTTGGCCGGCCTGCGCCGTGACCGTGACCGGCCAGAGGAGCGCCCGCCGCCCACCCGCCCGCCGGCACGGCTTCATGGCCGGCCCGGCACCGGCAGCCCACCCAACATCGACGGGGCGGAGGGAGAGGCCGACCCCGAGCATGAGCCTGTGCGGGATGTGGGGGCCGAGGCACCACAGAAAGCCAAGGTGGGGGGGTGGGGGGGCTGGTTGGGGCGAGCAGGGCTGGCAGGGTGCCGTGGGGGTCTCCCCAAGCCATCACTGCCTGCGGGTGCCCGTGGGGTCACTCCCTGCCCCACTAAGGCGGGCAGCGTGGGGGGCCAGACCCCTTGGAGCAGCGCGGGGGGGGACAGGCCCCTCTCAGAGCAGTACAGGGGGGTCAGATGCGTCTTGGGTTAGCGTGGGGGGGTCAGACTCCCTCAGAGCAGCACAGGGGGCTCAGGGCCCTCTCAGAGCAGTGTCATGTGGTCAGACCCCTCTCGGAGCAAGATTTTGGGCTCAGACCCCTCAGAGCAGCAGGTTGGGTGGGACGGGCCCCTCTTGAAGCAGCCTTGCGGGTCAGACATTTTGGAGCAGCGTGCAGGGGTCAGACCCCTCTCAGAGCAGTATCATGGGGTCAGACCCCTCTTGGAACAGCATTGAGGGGGGTCAGACCCCTCTCAGAGCAGTGTCATGGGGGGGGTGCAGGACCCTCATAGCCCCATGCAGCAAGATCACCTCGGCACTGGCTCTGGTCCCTTTCTTGGGGCTTTCCCTTTAGAAGCACTAGGCAAAAGTCGGTGTGCCGGTACAGGGGACGGTGGCTTTGGCAGTGCTGGTGGCATCTCCCAGCAACGGCTCGAATGCCAGGGTGGCCGTACGGGCTTCTGGCAGAGGTCTGTGCTGAAGGGAGGAGGAGGAGGAGCAGGAGAAAGGAGGGGACACCAGAGCCGTCCCAGAGATGCTCCCATCTGCTCCAGCCATCCCCTCTCTGCTGCCATCGGCTCTGTTGCGATGCAGAAGTCACCACTTGGGGTGCCACGCTGTGTCGGTTTGGTCTACCTGACGGCACGGCTGCCGAGCAGCAAATCTGAGGCTAATCTGAGCATCCCCGGCGGGCTCCCCACTTGGTCCCCGGGGACGTCCCCTCCCCAGAAAACCCCTGCAGCTCATTTGCCACGCACTCATGGAGCCTTGTAGAAGATTGCCTATGTAGCGGTTGCGGCGAGGTCAGTGTAATAAATCAGAATTATCCCAAATTTCTAGCGAGGCAGGGAGCCGGCAGCAGAGCATGGTGGTGTATGGGAGCTCCCCTGGGAGGACGGGTCCCTCTCCATCAGCCTCAGGGGGTCCTTGGGGACCGGAGGGAGGGATGCTGCTGGGTTTGGTTGGAGGGATGTTCTTGGTTATGGGGTGAAGGCTGGGTGCTCTAGGGGGTGGGAAGCCAGGGCTGCCCCCTCACCCATTGGTGACTCCCTGTCCCCTGTGCCGGGCCACCCACGGCGCCGCAGGAGCTGGAGCTGATGGAAAACATCTTGACGAGCAAGCAGGATGAGAATTGGGAGCAGCGGGGCCCCCGGGCCTCCTTCGCCCGCCAGGAACGGAGCCGCCTGCTCTGGGAGGACGTCAGTGTCATGGAGGAGGATGCCACCAAAGTCACCGCCCTGAAGCTGAGGCTGGATGAGTGCCAAAAAGTGCTGCTCAAGGAGCGGGAGTGAGTGCTCAGGGTGTCATCCTTGCAGGGTGCCAGCTGAGCCCAGCCTGGTCCCCACCGGGATGGGACATCCCATGGAGTCCTGCCGGCTGTCACCAGCATTGCCTCTCCCCAGGGACAAGCTGGCGCTCAGCAAGAGCATCGAGAAGCTGGAGGGCGAGCTCAGCCAGTGGAAGATCAAGTACGAGGAGCTCAACAAGAACAAGCAGGAGGTGATGAAGCAGGTGAGTGAGGTGCCTGGGGACCAGGGGTGCCCCCAGGGGGGTGGCCTGTCCCCCAGCAGGTGGCATCTCCTCATGGTTGGACATGGTGACCCACAGCCACCTCCCTGACTCCAGTGTGCTCATTAAGAGTCTTAATTAGAGCTGTTGAGCCAGTTGGTCCGTCTGCAGAGGTTGGGTGGATGGGTGCGGGCAGGGCTCAGGTGGCACAAGGTGGGTGCACCCCGCCCACCTTGGGTGCTGTCCCCCCCCTACAGCTCAACATCCTAAAGGAGATCCACCAGGATGAGCTGGGGCGCATCTCGGAGGACCTGGAGGATGAGCTGGGCGCTCGCTCCAGCATGGACAAGAAGCTGGCGGAGCTGCGTGCGGAGGTGAGGCCAAACCCCAGTGCAGGGGGGTGAAGGGAGTGGTGAGGGGTGTCCCCACTGCCCCCCAGCCACCCCATGTCCCTGTCCCAGATGGAGCGGCTGCAGGCAGAGAACGCAGCCGAGTGGGGCCGGCGGGAGCGGCTGGAGACAGAGAAGCTCAACCTGGAGCGGGAGAACAAGAAGCTGCGGGCACAGATCGAGGACCTGGAGGAGGTGCTGGCTCGCAAGCGGCGCCAGACAGCCAGCGCCCTGGACACTGACCTCAAAACCATTCAGGCCGAGCTCTTCGAGAAGAACAAGGTGCCATGGGGGTGGTCCTGTTCCCCACCACTCCCTCCCTGGGTGACTCTGTCACTTCAGCAGTGGCTCAGCATTCCCCAGGACCTCCTCAAGCCCCAACTCTGCCACCACCCTTCATCTAAGGGGTGGTAGTGACCCCATCCTTGCTCCATCAGCCCCTCTATCATGGTGTGGGGTGGTGGGAGAGGTACCTGGAGTGGGAGAAGGGGGCACCCGGCAGTGGGGGTGGCTCTCACCTGCTCAGCCCCCCACCCCGTGCCCACCTCAGGAGCTGGCTGACCTGAAGCACATCCACACCAAGCTGAAGAAGCAGTACCAGGAGAAGATGGCTGAGCTGGCCCATGCCAACCGCCGCGTGGAGCAGCACGAGGGTGAGGTGAAGAAGCTGCGCCTGAGGGTGGAGGAGCTGAAGAAGGAGCTGGCCCAAGCTGAGGACGAGGTGAGGAATCTCGCGCCGGTGGTGGGGACGGGGGTGGGCAGCTCCACTCCCTCCATGGCTGCCAACAGCCCCGTCCCATCCCATGCTGCAGCTGGATGAGGCCCACAACCAGACACGGAAGCTGCAGCGGTCACTGGATGAGCAGACGGAGCAGAGCGAGAGCTTCCAGGTGCAGCTGGAGCATCTGCAGTCCCGGTGAGCAGGAGACTGGGGGGGGACCACGGTGGGGACCATCAAGGGCCCATGGGTAGGATGACGTTCTCCTTGCCACCATCCCTCAACTGGCATCTCCCTGGTTGAACCCTGGGCTGTGTGGCCAAAGTGCCTTCAACAACCTTGGAGGGTATGCAACCATCCTTGGAGCAGCCTTCACCCCACTGCAAACTGGATGGCATTTACCTCCCAGTTAAACCAGCATAAGACTGCCCACCGACCAGTACAGCCTAGTTTCATGCCACTTGGGGTTTCACCTGCCGGTACCCAGGGCCAGAGCAGGCTTCAAGCATCCCACACTGGTTTGGGGAGGCAGGAGGTGGGTTTTATTACCCTTAAAAACTTTCCCTGCCTCGCTTCGCCTCTCCAGCCTTAAAGAGCTGAAATGGCCGTGAGGGATCGATGCCGCATCTCTGGGAGGCACTGAGGGGGTTGTGTTTATAATATTCCTTTATTTTATTGGGACGTCTTCATTAAATCATAGAGGAATAATGGAGGCTTCATCTTCACCCCCCCTTCAGCCTCCCCGTGCGCTTGTCCTTAAATAATTCATGCCTTCCAGTAAAACACAGCAAACTGGTCAGATCTGACCAGGTCCTGGGCCTTTTGATTTCAAATTTGCTTCATAAATTTTTGTTGATGAATTTTCATGCAAGGGCATTTGAGGAGCTAAAACCACCACAGGTTCCCGCGAATGGGGGCTCTTGGGTTGTTTTGGGGGGATTCCTGTTTTAGGGGGATGACTCCTCCCTGCTCTGCACTGTCGGCTGAGTCCGAGATGCCCAGTGGGAAGGTGTCCAGCACTGGAGGGTTTTAGCTGGTGCCCCACTTGTGCCGAGCATCATCCAGGGCTCCCCGACCCCACGCTGGAGGGTTGGCTCCAGGCTGGGAGGCTGATCCTGCACCCAGAGCTTAGTGGGAGCCGCAGCAATGGGGTCCCACTGGGGTGCGGTCATGCTGTAGGGGTGCAGGGGGATGGGCTCAGCTTCGGCGTACCCCCAGGGCTGCACCCCGCCGCCCCCCACCCCGGCAGCTCTCTCTCAACAGGCTGCGGCGGCAGCAGAGCACCCCACTTTTTGGGAAGATGCGCAGCACCCGCTTCGACCCCGATGACGCCGGGGACGGCACCAGTGACCCTGACGAGGATGAGGACCTGCAGATCCAGGTGCCCTAGAGACCAGGGCCAGGTGCCACCACCACGGGGATGTCCCATGGCGGTCCTCTGCCCACAAGTGCCTGTCGCCATGGGGCCTGGCCATGCGGTGACCTTCCTATAGATGGGGAAACTGAGGCATGGAGCAGCAGGGAGGAATTTGCCCAGGGATGCTCCAAGCCCGCTGCCTCTCAGACAGTATCTGATGCCCCTTGGCCACCCGCATCTCCTGGGACACAGATGTGGCCACCAAAGCCAGCATCGCTGAGCAGCCCAGGAGGAAGAAGTGCAGGGCAGAAAGGGGCATTGAGCCCTGCAGCTGGCCACGGTCTCCTGCCCACTTTTTTATATATATATTATATATATGTATGTATTTGTATATGATTTTTTTTATCATAAATACAGAGCCCAGAGGGGCCCGGGCTCTGGTGGTGGCTTGGGCTGTTGGTCTTTTCCCACGCGGGAGTGAGAATGGAGGAGACGGGAGGGGACAGCATGGGGCAGAAATGGCATTTCTCCGTCAGTGGGGCTGGATGTGTGGCTGCTGGTGTCACCCCGCTGCCATCGCTGCCCCCATGCTTGGGGACAAGCCCAGCTCATGTGTAAAGCCCATCCCTGTGCCTGTGAAGCGAGAAGCGGGGGTTGCGGGGCGGCTGATAATGCTCATGGCCATAGAGGTGCCCACATCTGCAGGGCTGTGGCGGGCAGGCAGAGGTGGGTGCTCTCCCATGGGTGCAGGGGTGCTCACCCATGGGTGCTGACTGCCCCAGCCCAGGCCCCTGCAGCCTAGCCCCCCCAGAGCAGGGCCTCGTGAGGCTTTGGAGGAACTCAGACACAACCTTATTAAAAATTAATATTTCAGTGAGCTCATCCCCTCGCTCTGCCTTTTAATTGATTGGCTGAAAGCATGGCTCTGCTGCTCACAGGCTTTTTTTTAATGTCTTTTTATTTCCAGCGATTATTCACTTTTTTATGGCCCAACAAATGAGGCTGCGGGGGTGGAGGTGCCTGCAGGCGGTTTCGGGGGGGGGCCTGAAATGCAGAGTTTTGGGGGGCACAGAAGGGGGGGACGGGGATGAGGAGACATCTGCTTGCGCCTAGGGACAGTGGCTCGGTGAGAAGCTGCCGCCACCCGTCAGTCACCACGGGGCATTCACTCTGAAGCCTAATGATGTGCACGCAGGAAACCTTTCCAAGGTGGCCAGTTGTGGCCCTGGCTGGGCCGGGCCGAGCGAGGCCGGGCCCGGAGGGACGGCGGAGGCAGCCTGGGGTGAAGGGGGGGCGGGGCCTGGAGGGGCGTGGTCTGGGCGGGACCGGGGCGGGCGGGGCCGCGCGGCTCCAGGGCTCGCAGCGACGCGGAGCCGGACGCCGGAGCCGCCGCCTGCAGCGGGAGGGTCCGGGTAAGGCCGGGGGGGGGACGGGACGGGACGACGCGGCAGGGGACCGG
>NW_010972528.1:369890-385196 GCF_000737465.1 Haliaeetus leucocephalus
GCGGGGGGAGGTGACGCGGGACGGGGCTTGGCCGAGGTGACAAGCGTCGGGGGGGCCCGGCCGGGGGGTGACAGCGCGGGGAGGGAGGATGCCGGTGAGAGCGGCGGAGACCTGGGGGGGATGGAGGGGTGAGGAGTGCGGGGGCTTGGGGGTGACCGACGTGACAGATCAGGGGGTGGGTTGGGTCGGGGCGGGGGGCAGGAGGTGTCCCCCCAGCATCTCTGAATTCCCTTCGGGTGCTGATGTGCGTGGGGTGGGGGTGATGCAGGGGGATGTTCCCCTCAGGCGAGCGCGGGCTCCAGTCCCTCTGGGGACAGCGGGGGGTCCCTAGGGTGCTGTCCCCAGCCCCCATCATCCCCACTCCCTGGTCCCGATGGGCCACGGGCCACCACAGAGCAGCACCTGGGGTCCCAGGCAGCAGGGTCAGCCTGGCTCCTGAGGGGGGGACGGGGGACACAAGCCATCCCGGTGGTACCCAGACAGGCTGTGGCAGTGGTTGTGGTGGCTGGGGGGGGACACTGGGGCGTAGTCGCTGCGGGATGGCCCCTGTGGTCCGTCCCTGGTGGGATGGATGGGGCTGGATCCCCCTGGGTGCTGGGGCTTTGGGGACCAGGGCGTCACCGGAATGGAGCAGTCTGGCTCCAGAGCATCCCTGGGGATGGCCCCATCCCGTTTCCTAGGTTACTGCCTTCTCTAGGGGATTTTTCCAGCTGGGAAAGGAACCTGGTGGGAACCGGGTGGCGGGACCAGGCTGAATGAGGCCGAGCTCATGGCAGGGCTGGAGGGAGGCTGGGTTGTGCCGGGGGGGTGAGGTTGGGAGCCGGGGTCCCTTTGGTACCCAGTGCTGGGGCCGAAGCACCCCATGGCAGAGCTGGCCTGGCTGGGCAAGAGGTCATTAACACTGAACCCTACTGATACCCAGCAGCCGAGGCCATGTTGCTGCCCAAGCGAGCAGTCTGGGAGGAAGGAGGGACAGTACAAGAGGCGATGAAGACCTGTGGGCGAGGTCCAGCATGGGTGTCCCCTGGGAGACATGTTGGGGCTGGTGGCAGGGGGACCGCTTGTGCGTGCCGGCCTGGCACTGCCGCGCTGGCAGGGGTTAACATCGGATTGTTCCACTCGGATGGTTCAGGCAGCGAAGGGAGGAGGAAGAGGAGGAGGAGGAAGATGTCACCCGTCGATCTGTCATTTCTCTTTTCCAGCCAGGATGGGGGACACCGCTAGCACCAAGCTGGGCCGGTGGTGAGGCAGGGGGGTACAGAGGAAGAGGATGGAGAGGGGGGGGCGAAGGTGAAGGCAGGCAGCCCCCCCCTCCCAAAATATCCCCCCACCCCATCAGGCCATCACCATGGCGACGAATTTTAACGACATCATTAAGCAAGGCTACGTGAGGATGAAGAGCAAGAAGCTGGGGGTGAGTGGGGGTCTCAGGGAATGGGCGGGTGGGGGGGCACCCGTGGATTTGGGGTGCTGGTTGCTGCGAGAGGTGACATGGCGGGGTCCCCCGGCCACATTGCCTCTCGTGGCAACCTGCACCCCTGGTTTTGGATTGAATAAGCAGCATTTTGGGGACTGGGGGGTGGTGGTGCAGGGGCAGACCACTTGTTGGTACCCAAATCATCCAGCAGCCCCAGGGGCTCAGATCCTGCACTGGGTGGCACCCCCTCATTGGACACAGGTCACCATGGGGATTTGAGGGGGTGTCTCTGAGCCCTCCCCACACCTCCCCCATGCCTCAGTTTCCCTCCACACCCAATTTTGGCACCAGGGATGCCCCACGCTGGTGGGGGGTCTGCTGGGTGCAAATTAGGGGGATGCTGGAGTGCAGCACCCATAGGTGGGGGGTCAGGGGGTTTGGTCACCCGCCTCCATCGCTCAGAGCCAGCAGTAACGAGCATGCTGGGTAATTTCACGCTAATTAGGGAGAACAAAGAGGGAGCGGGCTTGAGGGGGGGGACTTGCTTGGGGACGATGGCCCCGCCACCCCCGGAGGCAGGGGCTGCAGGAGAGGGGACAGGGAGACATCGGGATGGGGGTCCCTCTGGGACCCTTACCCATGTTTGTTAATTAAGCTCATTAATTAGCGTTGGCGGGGGTGGGGGGGATGATGGCAGCCCTGGGCTATCCCCAGCCCCAGCGTCCCCTCCTGTCCCCAGGCCAGGAGGGTCAGCAGGACAGGGCAGGGGTCCTGAGGAAGGGGATGGGGACATGGGGACAGGGACCCCCACCTGCACCGCAGCAGCTGCCGGCACTCTCTGTCCGGCAGATCTACCGGCGGTGCTGGCTGGTCTTCCGGAAATCCTCCAGCAAAGGGCCCCAGCGCCTGGAGAAGTACCCGGATGAGAAGTCGGCGTGCCTGCGTGGGTGCCCCAAGGTGAGAGGGTGCAGTGGAGGGGTGCTGGGTGCTGCGTGCTGCTTGGGGCCACATGCCAGAGTGGGTCCCTCCTCACCTAAACTTGCTGGGCTGAAGCTGGGTGGCTGTCGCTCCATGTACTTCAGTGGGATGCAGCAGTGTCTGGGTGCTGCAGGGTCTGGGTGCTGCAGGGGCCACGTTTGGGTGCAGCAGCCAGGGTCTCGGTGCAGCAGCTGGGGTCTGGGTGCCACCGAGCTCTGGGTGCAGCAGCCAGGATCTTAATGCCACGGTGGCCAGGTCTGGGTGCCGCAAGGGCTGGGGTCTGGGTGCAGCAGCCAGGATCTGGGTGCAGCGAGTCTGGGTTTGGGTGCAGCCCTCAGTAACCCCCCCTCCCCGTCACCTCCGCAGGTGACTGACATCAGCAATGTCAAGTGCATCACCCGGCTGCCCAAGGAGACCAAGAGACAGGCTGTGGCCATCGTTTTCACCGATGACTCTGCCCGGACCTTCACTTGCGATTCGGGTACGGGGCAGCGCCCAGGGGAGCTGGGCTGGGGTGCCGGGGGGGCACCCCGGTTTGGCCGGGGTCGCCCAGGGGCTGCGGTGGTGCCTTGCAGAGCTGGAGGCGGAGGAGTGGTACAAGACGCTGTCGGTGGAGTGCCTGGGCGCCCGCCTGAACGACATCAGCCTGGGGGAGCCTGACCTGCTGGCGCCCGGCGTGCAGTGCGAGCAGACGGGTGAGCGTGTGGCGGCGGGGCGTTCGCTCAGGGCTCGGCCTCACTACGTGCCCCCCCCCGAATTATTTTATTTTATTTTATTTTATTTTCCCTCTCCAGACCGGTTCAACGTGTTCCTCCTCCCTTGCCCCAACCTGGACGTTTACGGCGAGTGCAAGCTGCAGATCACCCACGAAAACATCTACCTCTGGGACACGCACAACCCCCGGGTGAAGCTGGTCTCCTGGCCCCTCTGCTCCCTGCGCCGCTACGGGCGTGACGCCACTCGCTTCACCTTCGAGGCCGGACGGTGAGATGTCACCCTCGCTGGGACGGGGACCATCACTGGGTGCCTTCATCCTGCTGGGCGCAGCAGGAGGCAGCACTGCTGCCATCGCCCCGGGGCAGGCCTGACGCTGGGGTGATGGCCACAGCCTGCATAGGGTGCCCCATGGCCCGGGAGGTTTGGGGCTGGTGCTGGTCCCAGCTCAGCACCATGGAGGGGACACAGGGACAGCACTTAAAGCATGGGAAGCTGGGCCGGCTGCCACCCTGGGGGGGTGGGTATTTTTTATCATCCCTCGGCTTGGGGACCCCAGTGACACCCCATGCCCCGTCCCCACAGGATGTGTGATGCGGGGGAAGGTCTCTACACCTTCCAGACCCAGGAGGGCGAGCAGATCTACCAGCGTGTGCACAGTGCCACGTTGGCCATTGCCGAGCAACACAAGAGGGTCCTGCTGGAGATGGAGAAGAACGTCAGGGTGAGTTCCAGCCCACCGTGGGTACACGGCTTGGGTGGGGGGGTCAGGGCACCCTGTGTCACCCTCACCCCCCCCCTCATCCACTGCAGCTGCTGAACAAGGGCACCGAGCACTTCTCCTACCCCTGCACCCCCACCACCATGCTGCCCCGCAGCGCCTACTGGCACCACATCACCGGCTCCCAGAACATGGCCGAGTCCTCCAGCTACGCTGGTGAGTGTCCCTGTCCCCCACTGAGGAGCCGCCGCTCCTCCAGCCCCCAGAGCATGTGTGTCCCCTCCACGAGCCCACCCTCTGCTTTGTCCCCAGGGGAGGCGTACACGGGCCCCCAGGCCAGCTCGGACACTGACCTCCTCAACAGGTTCATCTTGCTGAAGCCAAAGTCCTCCAAAAGCGACAAGCCTGAAAGCAGGGAGCCCACATCGTCCCCGTGAGCCAGCGCGGGGCGGGGAATGGGACCACGGTGGGGGTCCCCTTTTTCTTCCCCAAGAGGTGGCAAGGATGCAGGCAGCCACCCCTCCAAGTCCCCAGGAAGACCAAGCTGGGACATCCTCCGAGCCAAGACCTGGGGGGAACAGGGGCTGGCTCACACCCTGGCCTGACGTTAGTGGAGATGACGGCTGGCTCAGCCTCAACTGACTTGAAATATATATTGAATATCCGTATTATAAGCGATTTTTCCTTCTCACATGAATGCAAACTTTGTGGCTGCCGAAGAGCCCTCAGGCAGAGATGCTCAGAGGTTTTTTGACTCTTGGGATCCAGCTGGGAGGTCAAGAGGCAGGGGGGTATCAAGAAATGTGGTGTGGTTTTTGTGAGAGGGGAAGGCTGGAGCATCACCCTGCTGCGGGGACAGAGCAGCGCTGGAAGATGTGGCTGTGCCAGGCTGATGGTGCGGGGTCCCAGCATCTCACACCCCACCCCGTGAAAAGTAGGGTGCTCCTGGGGATGATGCACCACCACCCCTGAGCTGATTTTTTGCACTTCTTGAAGCTATTTAAACACTTGCTGTAGAATTGAGATGTCTCAGGAGAAACTGGTTTTCCTTCTGGGGGATCGGCTGGGGTGAGCGGCCTGGCAGCCCCAAGCCCCCGCCGGCTTTCCAGGGCTGCCCCCACCCCAGCACCCCTCACTCCTCCACCCACAGCCGCTTCCCCTGGCCATGCCCCTGGTTTATCTGCTGGTGGGCAACCCAGGGACTGGTTTTGGCCAGTAGCATCTGTCCCTTGAGGGGGCAGCTTTGTGGATCTAAAAAGTCCCTGGGCAGAGAAGCCCATGCCGATAAGGGGAGAGCCGCGTTTCTCCATGCATTCCCATCGTCCTCGCTCCCTCCTTGCCTGCCAGTTCGGCTGGGTGAAAGCCCTTGCCTTGGAGGGGGGAGCTGGGTTTCATGTGCTGAACTCAAAAGCAATTGATTTTTTCTAGTTCTCCTATTTATTGACCTCCTTTAGAAGGGCTATCTTTTTATTGCCGTGCAAACCTTGGTGTTTCTTTGGAGTCTTCTTTTGGTCTGGGTTGGGTGGTCAGTGGTTTTATTTCTGCCCTTAAAGCTCCAGGTCCGTGCTTTGAGGACAGGGAGTGTTGTGATGTGGGAACCTGTGGTCTGTAAATACTGTGTCTTGGGTTGGTGTAGCTTGTGGCTGAGGCTGGGGGGGGGGGATGGCGGGACAGAAGACGGCTGCTCCCTGCAGCACGGCCAGGCGCCGAGGGGCTCGGGCTCGTCGGTACCCCAGCACCGGCCGGTAGCACATCCTCCCCCAGGTGAGGGGTGTAACCCGCTCTCTTTTCCCAGCTACACACCTCATCTGGAAAAGATTTCACATTTATTACCAAAAATGTTTGGGTTTTCTTTTTTTTTAAGGACTTGCTCAATGAATAAACAATCCTTATCCACCCTTCCTGTTTGTCCATTCCATCCAAATGCGGTCGGGAAGTGCGAGTGGGAGTAGTGCCTGCCAGAGAGAAAAATGCTGATGCAGGGAGATTTCCTGACGCTCCCAGCAGCGTGCCTGGCTCAAAGCTTTGTTCTGCCTCCAGCCATGGCCAGGATATTTCAAGTGAAGCCCTAAAACCACTGGGGAGGGTAGAAGGGCGGAGAGAGTTGCCACCCTCCATCGACTAACCCCAAGTGAAACAGGATGCCAGCACCCCACTGTCACCCCTCACCTCCAGCCACCCAGGGCTCCAGGGACATGCCAGGGCAGTGGTGGCTCCAAGTCCCTGGGCGAAGGAGTTTCAAGCCGCTCCATCTCCCAGCTCTTCCAGAATTGTGCCAGTTCAGTTACCCGTGCCGTGACTGTCCAGCAGAGCACTGGCCTCAAGGTGAGCCAGCCACGCCAGCCAGGGCAGGGAAATCTTGGGGAGCCGTGCTGCAACCGGCTGTGCCAGGGCAAGGACACTGAAGCAGCAGCCCGGCTGCAGCAGCTCTTCCCTGGAGGGGAGGGCAGCACTGACGTGGGCTGCTCTCTCCTACTCAGCATGAGCACCCATCCCAGCACCACAAACCGTTCCCAAGCCCCACGTCCATGCTGGGACGAGCACAGTGGCACACACGCCTTCCCCTTCCTCCCAGCCCCCACGGTCAGGACAAGGCAGATCTCTCCAAGAAAGCGTCACCGAGAAGCTCATCCCAAGTCCTGCTGGGTGCTGACAGAGGGGAGGAGAATTTAGAATAATGTGAAAAGATTATTCTTTTATTCATTACTAGTCAGATGATTGTTTCAGCACAGTTAGATTGTTTTCCATTGATCTTGGAAACACAAAATACTCTGGAAGGTTCTGACATTATGCCTGTATGATTTTTGCAAGAAGGGATTGCATAGGGGTTTTTTTCAGCAATGAACAAAACAGTGTTTGGAGTTCATTGAAGAATCTTAATTTTATATTATTCAGATGCATATCAGTGACAACAAAAAAGCACGCACCTATTTTAAACATCATTTTGGGAAGAAAAAAAATTTTTTTGTGGGTGCTGGTCTCTTCTGTCAGGTGGCTGGAGATAGGACAAGAGGAAATGGCCTCAAGTTGAGGCAAGGGAGATTTAGGTTAGATATTACGAAAAATTTTTTTATTGAGAGGGTTGTCAAACATTGGAATAGGCTGCCCAGGGAAGTGGTTGAGTCTCCATCCCTGGAGGTATTCAAAAAGCGAGTGCACGGGGTACTTCAGGACATGGTTTAGTGGGTATGGTTGATGGTTGGACTCGATGATCTTGAAGGTCTTTTCCAACCTAAATGATTCTATGAGAAAGGGTGACCCAGGTAATCACTGGAGCCCTTCAGCCACTGCCACGGTGGTCACGGTTTGGGACCTACACCAAGCTCCAGCCCAGCACACAACCCGCCTTGGGGCTGCAGGCACACTGGAAGTTGTCAGCCAGGGGTTATTAATGATGGACTCCCTGCCATCCCAGCGCCTAACATAAAGATTATATAGTGTATGGGTAAAGTCTGCTCCAAAGGAGTCTTTAAATACAGCTGAGCCTGCCTGGCTCATCTGGGCTTCCCTGCAGCACTGCCTTCTGCAGCATCTCGCTTACCAGCCCAGCCTCAAACATCTGCTTTAAATGTAGCGCTGGATCGGTAAACGACAGGCTACCTGCTGGAGGGGATTCTGGTCTCCTTAGGAGATTATGTCAAGAGCAGCAATCAGCAGTAGAGAGCTATGCTCCCTCCAAAGCAGATCTCATTAAGTTAATGTCTATTGGAGAGAAGTAAATGACGTGACATCTCCTCCTGCAGCCCCAGACGAGCTTTCAGGGATGACAAAACACAGAGGAGGTAAAGCTTTATTCAGCACAGAAGGACTGGACATGCAAATAAGGTAGGGTTGTGTAACTGAGGTACACCTCTTCCCAATACCAAACACCACTTGGCCAGGATCCAAAACTCTGGCCTAAAACTCTGGGATCACTTAGAGACAAAGCCTGTTCCAGTGAAGGTGCTCACCGATTCCCTTCCTGCTTTACCCTACACATCACGCTGGCTTTCCCTCGGAAGGGGGGCTGGGGAAGAGGTGTAACCAACCAGCACAGCTGGGCCAGGAGAGGCAGAGGGAGATGGGGAGGTAAAAGCCTCAGCCCAGAGTGCTGCTGGAAAGAGCCAGGAACCTTCTGCCTCACTCACACCTGAGCACTCTCTCGCAAGGGGTCATCTCAGTTTATAGTGAGGACGTCGCTCTGAATCTCATGGCTTAGCTGGGTCTGGAGGTCACTCAGTTTCTTCTTCAGGCCGGACAGTGCGGAGAGAACAATGGTCTCTGGGCGCAGAGAACCACAGGACTCCACGTTGTAATAAAACCTGAGGTTACAAGCCAGGGGGTTAAGTCACCATCTGCTCTGCGAGGAGGTGCAAAACCAGAGAGCACCCGCAGAATGGTTCCAGCCCATCCGGAGCCACCATAGGGAGATCTGCCGGGAATCCCCACCATCAGCATCATTCACCTCCCAACCAGGCAAGAGCCAGCACTGCCCCTCTACAACCACCATGTCAACACTCGTGACTCCACAGGCTGCAAGAGCAGTTCTGAGATTTTTTTTCTGTTCAGCACTGTGACTTGCGAGCCAGCACAGAGCCCCATGCCATGGAGTAAGGCTGGCTGCAGGCACTTCTGCAGTGCAAATAACCTGGGTACCACCAGCAATCAGAGCATGAGAGCCCCACATGGGTGAATAAATATCCTAAGCCATTTTCCCCTGCAGGCCTCACACTTCACCAAGTGCTGCACTGCCGTACTTGATAACGTGAACTCAGGAGAGCCATCTAGTATCTCCTGGAGGGGAAAAGCTGCCAGGCCTGGGCATATCACCAGTTAACTCCAACTTCTGCCCTGCTTTTCAGGGAACACCAGGTCCCTGGGCTGGCAAACTTCAGCACAGAGTAGATACTCTTGTATTAACGAAAGCCAAAGAAATGCACCCAGCTAGTCCCCCCACTTCCCAGCTGTGGCAGTGCATTCAGCTTCCTACCTCTCTGGCTTCCCATTGGGGTCATAGGGAGCCTGAGCATCCTCCTCGTCAATCTCTGAGTACTCACTCTTGGGCCTGGAATCAAAGAGCAGGAAAGGTTAGCACACAGCCCAGGCACCCTACGGCACTGTTTGGCCCCAGAGAGTGAGAACTGGGGCTCACATCCAGCAGACAAAGGAGCAGTCATCAAACGAACATCAAGTCACAGAAAAAAAGCTGTCCCCCACATTGCCCTTTCTAGCTCCTCATTAATGCCATACAGTCACCCAGCAGCACCTGAGGAAGAGGCTCAGCCCTGCTCTGCCCAAACTCAGCGAGCCCTGTGCGGGGTACTGTGGCTCCATCCACCTACACTGGCACACTCTGGCAGGTGCTTACAGCGAAGGGATGTCGATGCCTGAAGGGACTGTGTTTATGGAGCCTGGACACTGTGAAGCAATGGACCTTGTGTTATCTTTTCTTTCTACTCTTCACTGCAGCACTTCAGCACTCCAGCACTCGGTCTGTGCAGCACAGCTGAGATGGAAAGGCCTGGTCAGTTTGTGCTCAGCAGGAAAAAAAATCTCCTGTACTTCAGACACCAGCTGTGTCAGTGAGCCCCGTCCTGATGTCCTGCACCTCCACTCCTCTACACACATTGCTACCAAAATCACTGCAATACCTGTGCATCAGCTAGGCCAACACATCTTTCTACCCGTTGTGTCCCTTGACTTACAGAGCATCATGCTGCAAAGACTGTTTGGAAGCACTTAATCCATGTACGAAAACCCAAAGCCTTGAGCTGAGAAGCCAGCACAGAAAATCTTGTCCCCACCAAGGTCTCCTGCTGACCTTCCTCTCCCCCAGCAATGTCAAGAAAGGCTGATCCTAGCACCCTATCATCAGCTGCCTTAAATAAAGGTGCACTTCCCAAACAAATACTCCATCTGTAACAAACCACTGAGAGAGATAGTGTTAATGGAGCTGGGCCTTCATGTTACTTGCAGAACCAGCCACGACCGAAAACAGGGCAGAGGTTTCCACCACCATGACAGCTGCTTTGAGAGTCCAGCTGCGTACCAGTGCTCTGCCAACAGCCTCAAAAAGCAATTAGCATGAAAAACCAAACTAAAAATAATAACTAGCCTTGGATAGCAGAGGCCTTTGTATTGTCTTCACAGAGAATCAGATGAACTTGGAAAGGCAGACATATCATCAGGGAACAGGCAGCTCCTATGTCAATCTTCCTTTGGGATTTTTCCAACTTTTACATATATTTTGTCAAGAACATCTCAAAAACTGTTTCCAGGTACCCAGCCTGTTGTATAACACACCACGTTCCTGAAGACACAGCTGACTCTGCCACCAAACAAAAGAATTCCCTGGCCACCCAGCCAGGGAATTGCCTCATTGCCGAGGTACATGGGCTCAGCCACGCAGCTGGGGTTGTTCTCCATGACACCGACATCTCCAAAAACCCAAACTCTCCAGAAGTCACACTGTGACATTCCATGTACAAAAAAGTGGCAAACCCGATGATACCTCAGCCTGCCTGGCACCTGTCTGTCCAGTTCAAAGCAATATGCCAGGTCTGTCACTTCATCAGTGTCAAAGACTTACTATCTAGTGACACAGAAATTAAACCAGAGAATTTTTACAGCACCAAGATGAAACCTAGAATTATTTCAAATCCTGATTTGAAATTCCACACCACAGAGACATTCTTGCTTCTCAAGCATCCAATCTATCACCCAGACAATCAACTGAACTTTGGGGCAATTTACCTGCCAACAAATCATTTGGAAACTTCAAAACTACCCCGTTCCGCTTCCAAAACTGCCAGTGACAAAGGACAGGCCAGCACGTTAACTCTTGTGACATGCTACTAACCACAAAACTGCTGAGCATCATCCTCCTTGGCTCTGCACCACCTCACCACAATCGGCCTCTCACAGACCTTCCCCCCAACAGCCTGGTCTGGAGCTAGCAGTTCCCAAAGTCCAGTTACAGCCCACATGGGCATGTCATCAACGCTAAGGAAAATGCCCATTTCCAGATTTCCAGCATTACCAGCCAGCTTGGTTCCTACTGCAGATCCCAGAGCACCACCCTGACCAAGCGCTGAGGGAGGTGAATGCCTCACATGTCCCGTTCTCACCCAGACTGACTGAACCAGACTGACGAACGCACCCTACGTAGCCCATCAAAGCCAAGTGGGATTTGCTTCTTCCATCTGTAAAACAGGGCTGGGATGGCTGCGGGCAGATCCCAGCCCATTTCACGCATGTTATGGATTCACCTACATCTCCACCCTCGGCGACAAAAGACTTCTCAAGTCTCCCGAGTGCAAACCTAGCCACACAGGATCTCCATGACAGCTCCTGAGCAGAAAGCCCCTGGCAGTCCAGCTGAGGTGTGAAATCTAGGCTAACCGCACCTCCAGGAAGCTCATTTACTGACAGCTGCTAACTTAGCAAGGGACAGCGTAAGGTCATGCTCTGCAATAGGTCTGAGCGCCCAGGCTTGGACCAGACAGTGTGGAGGTACAATAGTCCACTACCTGCCTGCTAGTGCTTGCAGCCATTTGCAGAGTCAAATCTGGCAGCGCAGGGCCTGGCGGCAACAGGAGGAAAACCTGCTGAGCCCCTTCTGCCGCTCAGCCTCCTCTCCAGCTGCAGCTCTGCTCAGGCTTTTGTTCCCGCTTGCTCAGCCCTGGCTTCTGCGGTCCCTGCACCAAACCCTGCTCCTGTACCGAGGTCTTCCTGTCCTTGAGCGCAGCTCTGGCTGCTGCCCTGCCGTTATGGCAGCATATCCACCACCCCCTCCAGTCCCTGCTCTCAGCCTGCTTTGGCTAAAGCACCTGGTTCCTCACTCTGCTGCTGGCTCCAGCGTGCTCGATGACAGGGTGTCTGCTAGGTGGTCACTGGGATGCAGAGCCAGGAGCAGCTCAGGTATCTACTCATGGAAAAGTGCTGCTAGGTGAAGTCCTCACTCTGGCCAAAGCAGCTTTCCAAAAGCAAAATCATGTCACTTTTAGATGAGATGCAGTGTGCTACTGGTACGGAATGATATGTCAGAGCAGAGGAAAGGGCCAGAGAGGAAAACCCTGCTGCCAGAGCTCATGCTCCAGGAGTGAGGAGATGTATGGGTGAAATGAGAACCACACACTGGTCTTCCTCAAACAAACAGGGCTGCAAAATCAGCCTTGCAACCCAACCTTCCACTCTTTGCTCTTGTAGCAACCTCTTCTAACTTGCATGGATTTATTTGTTCCTCAGACCTTACCCTGACCTACAGGCCACTTGTGCAGGGAAGAAAAAACAGGAACGAGTCATAGGGAAGAACATGAAAGTGAGGTAAAACAGCAGTGACAGTACGTGTAGGGGACAACAAGAGGTGGCCACAAACCAGACCACCTTGCATGCAGCTGCAACCAAGTGACTGGCCCTGGTACCCTAACACAGGAGCAGAGTCTGTGCAAGGGAGTGACAGGCATGCTCACAATCACTTACTGACCCCAATTATCCCCAGGGCTGAAATGTAGGTGCCTGCCGGAAAATCTTTTCCAATCCCTCCAGACAGACATTAGGACATACCACTCCTCCGGTTTGGGGTATACAGTGTGCCTCAGCGCGTTGTCTGGGTCATACTCGAATGCTACGCCTGCTGTGGGGTTCCACTTGGCATGCTCCTTGCCAAAGCCCTTCTTGGCATAGGCTCGCAGTCTCAGCTCCTGGCCCTTCCGCAGCTTCACAATGAGGATGTCTGCAGAAAAGCACACGCCCATTTGAGAAGGTTGCAGAGGAGAAATGAGTGTGCAGGATCACACTGGGGCAAAGGCAGGAATTTTTAGTGCCCAGGAAGATGTCACCAGAAGCCAGGGCTTGCTTGGATTCTTAGAGGGGCTCATCTGTGTCCTCAGAGAAGCTGGGAAACATCTTGCTAAGTAAAAAGGAGCTGCACATATGCCCAGAGGCACAGCTCAGGCCTCCAGGCAACAGCAGACAGCACAGCATTTTGCACCTCTGCTGTCCCTAAGCTCTCGCAAGGAGAGAGAAGCACCCTCTGACACAGGACTTTAGTTCCGGGGATAACCTTTAAGTAGCATTAAGACAAAATGCTAACCCCACTGATGCAGTGATGCCAGTGTCTCTCAACTGCCAGCTTTACAGCTGCCTTACGGTTACACAGCTAGTAAAGGAAGAATGAGTTCAAAGAGCCTGAAAGAAAAATTCATCTCCTCCTCCAGCTCTTATTCCCAGTGAAACACCGCTTACCATCCTGCTCCACATAGTCATTGGGGTCGTTGTCTCTACTCCGAGATGTCACCTGCAGGAGAACATCAAAAGCAAGCAAATTAATGGCAAGATCAACTTTTTTCCCCACATCAAATAGCACTGGCCTACAAACATTAGAGACTGCACAGAGCCACTCTAACGTGACTTACAGCAACAAATCCAGCCCACCCTATTTAACCGAAATTGGGACAATTCAGGCAGCTGCAGCTAGGTACGCGATATCCCACTCCACCAGCTTGTTTGCCTCCCGAGCTGCTCTCCCCCACAGGATGGAGAGCGCTCCAGCCCAGCCCAGTGCTGCTGCGTGGTTCTGCGACGCAGCCCAAAGTCACTCCCACGACTGCTGGCAGGTGACACAAAGCACTCACAGCACCTCAGCTGAAGGGAGCAAGAGACAGTGGGCTACAGCTAGGCTTTAACCAGGCAGACGCTGTCACCAGCCACCAGAAGCAGCCCCCAGGCTGTGGTGACATCCAGGTGTGGCCTCAATAGCATTTTAAAACATTCTCCATTAAGTGCCTTTGCATCTGTTCTGCTTTGGCGCTGCCAACCCTCCCCAAGGTGACTGGGCAAGGGCTGTTTGGCAGCAGTGCCCTGGCCCAGGCTCCTCACACCTTGCCGCACTGAGAGCCAAGAACCAGAAAACCAGAGGCCTCCGGGTTGCTGCCAAGCCTTCTAAGAGGCTGACCTTGCCAGAGCCCCACCAGCAAGCAGGCAGAAGGAAGGCAGTGACATGGCAGCAGGACACAAGTGCACACGCTCCAAGTGTTCAAGGTGAGATGGAGGGGCAACACGAAAGCCTCCCAAGAGTCTGAGATGAGGGGTGCAGGATGAGGTTTTAACAAGGCCATACTGCTTTGACACACCATCAGACAGCAAATGAAGGACAACAAGGTGAAGAAGAGGAGGGCTCTGGCACACACTGCTGTTTCTGCTGATATTCCTGCTTTGCTCTCCCACTACATTTTAAGTGGGGCTTTGGGCAACGTGAAACGTGCTCACAGCCCTTGTTTTGTCCCCATCCCATACGTTCGCCACCCCAGCCTCAACAGAAACGTAGAGAGGTGACTTGCTGACAAGTGGGAAGATCGCACTGACCGGTATGACCCGAGGGTTGTTCGAGATGAGATCACGGGATGTGACATGACGGGTCTGGTCTTCATTGCACCGGACATCAAGGGTGAACTCCACAGAGCACTCCGGACAGAACTCATCACATGTGCAGTCCTGGGACAGACATGGGTCAAGACCTTTATGTCAAGCCTCTCCCAGGAAGAAATTAGTAGCACTTCCCATCAGATCAGACACCCACCACCATCAAAATAAGCACCCGGGACATTTTGCTTGACTCACTCTGGAATATTGCATCTTATCCACAATGTCATCACTGGTGAGCGGGATGAGACCTGAGGGAAGAAGGAAATTGGGGGAACATCTGAGTGAGATCACAGGAGCACCAACCCTCCTGCCGAGATGGGCAGAGGGACTGCAGCCTCCTGACAATGGTGCTTCAGCGTCTCCGGACTGATTTCGCCCACGACCTCTGCCTTGCTGCACATCTTCATCTTCCTCCCCATGCCCGGCACTCACCCAGCCTGTGTGCAATGAATTCATCATGGAGCACGGAAGAGTTGGCGTCTATCTGGACCCAGTCGATGGCTGCAGAGAGGAAAAAGTCACGAGCTGAGAAATATTTCTGTGGGGAAAAGCTGAGCAGTTAGCGAGAGCGCAGAAAACGTTACGGGGTCTACAGCGAAGCTGCGACAGCGTCTGGTAATACGTAGCACTGGCTAAACACGGGCAAAGGGAGCTGAAAGCAGCTTGGAGGTGCAGGACAAAACGGAGGGGAAGCGATGGGAGTAACGGGGCGAGCAGCCCGAGGGACGGTGACCTCCTGCCAGCACTGGAGGGTAAGCGACGGGACAGGACAGGCGGTACCTATGATGGGGACTTCAGCGATGAACACTCTTCGAATGGAATTCGCCACCCTGAGGGAGAGAAACGGCCGCCTTCAGGCACGAGGGAACGCGGAGCTTCGCGAACCCACCGCCCTGCCCGCAGAGACGCCGGCCGGGGCCCAGGCCGGGGCTTTGTCTCGGAGGCCCCGACCGGGCCCGCACCGGGGGCCGGGGGGGCCGTGCTGGCCGGAAGACGCCGCCACCCGAGGGAGTCAATCCCCGCGGCCCGTCCCGCTGCACCTCCGGGGGGGGGGCAGGGCCTGCGGCGGCGG
>NW_010972528.1:385455-393156 GCF_000737465.1 Haliaeetus leucocephalus
GGACCCGCCCGGTCCGTCCCCGCCCCGCTCCCCGCTCCCCGCTCTCCGCCGCCGGTGCGCCCCCAAAAAGAGTCCGTGCCAGGCTGGGGTACGGCTTTATTGGTGCCGGGGAAGGGTCGGGCGCGGCCCGGCCCGGCGCCGCTCCTCCGCCGTCGGTTCCTTCCTCACCGGCGCTGGTTCAGCCCCGCCAGGTTCCTGATCTGTGGGGCAGAGGGAGGAGGGGGTTCAGTACCGGCGCCCCCGGCGAAAAGGCACCGTGAATGCCGAGGGGGCGGACAAAGGTCGCCCTGGATCCAGCCCCAGCACCCCCCCCCGCCCGCCCCCGAGCTGAACCCGCTCTCTCGGTCAGTGGGCTTCAGCCTGGTTTTATTTCCGTGGCCGCACAGACCCCGACAGAGAATTTAAGCCCCTGATGAGGCGTGCAGGTTGCTCGTCCGTTTTGCAGAGACCTGCAGAGCTCAGCACACCCGTACAGCGGCTCCACCCTTGCCCATGGGAGCTCCAGACCGGTTACCCCTATAGTTAATGTACTGGGATGATTTTTGCCCTAAAACCAGCTGGCTGCAAACCACCCCGCATGGGAAACAGTCTAGTAGTTCCTCCTGTTCATCTGCGCAGTGGGTCTGCTGCAGGGACAGACTAAACAGCTGGTGATGGGAGACATCCCAGACCCGAGCCGCAGGGATGAGAGTGTCGTGCTGAGGTACGAGAGCATGGACAGAGCACCGGGATTTATTTCTCTAGTGGAGGATCCTTTTGGCATAGGCAGGTGTGAGAGCAGAGAGAGGCTGAGAAACACAGAAGTTACAAAACGATTCTGCCGTAACCACAGGGGGAAGGAAGTGGGAGAAATTCTTGAGAACTGCTTCGTACAGTAAAAATTATTTCTCATTTACGTTCCAGCCTGTTTGTCTTGTACTGGTACAAGGAAAACGTTTTTCTGGTAACAAGGAAATCACTTTGCTGCTAAATGCAATGGGAATTGTCCAAAAATAGAATCACAGGGAGGCCCTGAAGCCCTTCAGAAATCATTCCTGAGTACAGAAAGGATTGTTTTGTATCCCAGAGGAAGTGCAGCTCCCTCTGCATGGACACAAAGCAGTCCAGGATGCTGCCAATATGTGCATGAATTCTTGGAAGGACACTGCAGTCAGCTGAAACAGCTTGAGGAAGTCACCCCACTGTGGCTCAGGGACAGGTGCCACCTCCTGTGTGCCCACGGGGGCATGCACCTTCCGTCAAGATCTCCAGCACGGGGACTGGCAGAGGAAGAGATCTCATGACAAGCGATGGAGAACAGTTGTATTTATTCTGATTGCCAGTCTCTCATCCCTAAAGCTCACCCTGCACCTTCAGAGTTAAATTTTTTATGCTCTATTACAAGTTCTTTCACCACAAAACAGTGAATTAACCCCAAACAACCCAGAAAATCATCCTGACGTGTAGTTAAGTTACAAAAGACAATTCTCTTTCATGCCATCTTATAGATTTGGGAGGAAAAACATGCTGACATTCAGCATGGAAGGGAAGAGAAACAATTCTGCCCTTACAGCCCTGCTGGTTTCAGCATTACTTACAGTAACCGCAGCTCCCATCAGGCCCTGGACAACTGCTTCTCCGGTTGACTGTACCTAGGAGACACAAGGAGAACATGACCTTTGGCTTCTGCAGTTACACTTATGGCCACCCAAACAGAGACATAATGCACAACAAACATTTATTTGCTACAGAAAGGTGCTGACAGAAGCCAAGCACTGCAGACAAATGATAGCCAGAGATAAGAAGCGCGGAAGAGATTTCCTGGGAATATGTGTCTCCTAGCCATCGGGCCAGTCTGACAAAGAGTGCGCCTACATATCATTTCACTAGAAAATAGGTGTTTATTTATGTTGAACCGAAGCATTTATGCAATCACCCGCCAATACAAGGTAGTCTCTCAGCAGACGTGTGGCCTGCGTGACTGAAATGCCAGGTCTGCCTGCATTTATATTTGGGGAGAAGGGGGACACTGTGTGTATACCTTGCCTGTAATGTTACCTGATTAGCTGTATTGCCCATGTTCATGGCATCAGCTACTCTGTTTTCCAGGAAGCGCCAAGTGTCCTCAAAGTCAGGGGATGAATCCTGCATCATCACCAGTTCAGTGGTGTTGTAGATGCCAGTGAGCACAGCCCGACGAGTGTACCAGTTGAACTGCAAGGGCATGAAATGAGAGAGAGAGAGAGAGAGAGAGAGAAAGGTGTGACCTGAACGCAGATCAAGAATGCAGCTCACAAACGTAGACAGGAGAACGGCAGAGGAAAATAGCATACCGACTGCACATTCCTTTCCCACTTAAACTGTATAAATCGTCTCTGTGATGCAGTGGGCCTCCAGCCAACACTGACATCTGACAGCACAGCTGCTCCCGTGGCACCAGATAGAGGTCACAAGTACGGTGTCTAAAACTGCTGAACAAAATCCCCACCACCTGCTTCTGGTTGCAAGCAGGCACCTGCAGCAGACAGCAAGGAATTCTCCCTTGCTCAGCTAGCCGGCATGCACAGCGAAAGAGTTCATCTTTGCTTCATGGACTGCTATCAGGCAATGCAAAGCTCTGATTCTAGATCTGATTAGATAAGAAACAGCTATATTTAGTATTGAACTTCAGCTGCAGTTCACATCAGATACAAGCGTGAAGAAAGGGAACAGAGGACAGAACTGTACAAGACATCACACAGAGATACCCCTTTCCCAAATCCTATCATTGAAATACCAGTACCGCCTGCTGAATCACTAAATCCACCAGTACACTGCTGGCAGCAATGCTGTAGGATGCACTACAACAACAGGTTACACAATGCAAAGATGCACAAATAACTCAAACTTTTCAGTTTTTCCAGTTGCACTTGAACCACTGGCAGACAAAATATATAAACATTTTTAAAAACCAGTTTTCAACTTCATTTGCTGCTATTACCTAGAAAAAATACTGGTTGTTCCATTCACAATTACAAAGCAAAAGAAAAATGAAAACACAGGCCTTGATTTTGAAGACAATAGTTGGCTCAAAAGCTCTACTTTCTGCACCACAACCTGCAAGCTTTGACAAGGGGAAAAACATGAGGGATGCTGCTACTTGCAACTGGATCTCTCAGGTGCCTGAGACCAAACTCCTCCTGCTCAAAAAAAAAAACACCTGAAGGGGTCTTGGAGGCATAGGCATACTCTGTTGAGCTCCTGGCATTGTGAAGAGGGCTCCACTGTGAGTGACATTAAACCCTTTTACTGGGAAAGAGGGAGTGGGGTCAGCACCACAGCTTCCCAAGAAAACTCACGTAACTGGTCGGAAGGTGCAAACAAAAGAGAAACTTTAGAACCTCTCCTAATCCCTACGTTGGTGAGGAGACTTTAGGAGCAGCTCAGTGCAGACACTGACTCTTGACCTGTTGATTTGACTTTCATAACCCGTAAAGGACTTGCAGTTCCTGGTGTAATCATAGTCTTTCAGTTCTCTTTTGGTTTATTCCTTTAATTTTTCTGTCATCTTATTTATTTTTCTCTGCAGTAGCTTCTCTTTTATACACAGATAAAAGAAGCTTATTAAAGTAGTTTTTTAAAATGGCTCATTTAGCTTTTGCCATCTCTCCTTACATCTATATGAATTAAAGTAATTTATTAATTGCTTTAATTAAGGTTATAATTTTCTTTTATTTCCTGCCAGAAAGATGAAAGCTTTAATAAGCTACTGGTATTTTTAGGTAGGTTCTTTAAAGGTTTTCAATTCAAATCTGTAAATGCTACTGCTGGTGGAAGAGACAGCTGCTTTGAACGAGACACGCTGCTCGCTCACTGAATACTGGATCAACTTCTTAGTCTCAAAATCTCAACAATTTTGTCTGTGTCTTCAGAAAAAAAAAAGGAGCACTTAAAAGAGTCTAGGAAAGTAGGTCCTTTTAATTTCCACTAATTCCATTGGCACTAATTTGCATTTAGTCCCATTGGCTCCTACATCTCTTTGGAAATGAGACTATAGCTTATAAGGACCCTTGGGTGCTTCTGAAAATGTCTTCCTCGTTCAACAAATGGATCATTTCAAGAAAGACATGGCCTGACGTGTACTTCAACCCATCATTTTGCTGAAGTGCGAAGGGTAGAACCAGCCAGTCTGCAAAGCACAAAGACTTACATCTGTGGACTGGTCTCCAGCATACTGCCATATATCATCGATCATGCTGGTGAGGAGGTTGAGGCTGGAAGGGATGTTATGCGGGAGCAACAGGATGCTCAGAGCCTGCAAAGGCAACACACAGATAAATGGGAGAGTTGAAGAGAGAAGGACATAATAATAAAGCAGACCAACAATGCTCTGCTCTGTTATCTTTTCCCTGCTGCTGCTGACTTGCCACTAGGTCCCAGTGACAAGTCCTCCCACCCCTTTTCAGCTAGCAACAGTCCTTCCAAGCAGCAGGATTTGCAGGGAATATACAGTGCGGCAGCCAAGCTCAGGCCTCGGCCTGTACTCATGCCCAAAGCTCCCCGTTCAGCTCGAACGCCACTGTGCTGTCTCTCCCAAAGTGCCTCTCCAGGCACAGAAACACAGCACAGGATGAGCTGACTCAGACTTATGCTGTGCCCCTATGGGAAGGGAGTCAAATTTCTCATTTCTCTGAATTTGACTTTGAACTCAAAGCAGCTACCAAGGGCAGAACAGCCAGCCATAATGGCACTACTGGGATCTTGCAGCCTTTGAACATAATAACACAATGCCAGAGAGTCACAAACCACCCACATCCTTCAGAAGACAAGTTTTGTTAACCTGGAACAAAAACACGAACCCGTCTTCTCTTTCTGCAAGGAGCACTGGATTCAGCTGCCCAGAGGCCAGCAGTGAGTCTGGACAACAGAGGCTGACTTTGCAGCCAAAGGTTGGGAACATTTTGCTTGTTACTCTGCCCACAATTCAATTCCCTTCCCACCCTGGAATGAATGGCTTGAGACTTAAATCTGAATTTTTGATCATGGAGCCCTCTCAGTTCACAGACCTATCCTCAGGTTGTCAAGGGTTTGTCATTTGCACACCAGGCAGGCAGTTTCTTGCTCAAAGCAGTAGTTCTGCATTTCCAGGTGTCAGGAAAGACCGGTGCAGCCAGAACAATGCTGCAAGCAGCCTGACTTGCAGTGACACTGCAAATAGGACTGAGCAGAGACATAGGTTATCCCCTGGGGATCCCAGATGGGTGGAGTGAACAATGGAGAGGTTTCATTTACAACCTTCAACTACTCTGGTGGAGAGACTATGTTGGAAGGCCACAGAGTGTTTAAAATACACACAAAAAAAAGAGACAGTCTTGATATTCATTTTATACCTGGGGCCATTTCTCAATATATGGAATCAGCATCCTCAGTCTGGCTTCCACAGCATCTCTCAGGAATTGATCTGTAGGCTTCTTCCTGAGTAAAGAAAAAAAAACAAATATGAAGAACATCCAAGTTAAACTCAATTCTGAACATGAAAGATCAATCTCTTGCCTGCCTCAGCAATAGATATGCAAAGTATTATGTATCCTTCATGCCTCTGGTCCAACTCTCTATCTGGGAAGGTGGTTTTATTTGGGTAAATTACATTTTTTACTTAAAAGCATCTGTGTCCCAGGTGCCCTCTCTGTCTATCCAGTCCCCAAAGTCTGCCAAGGAAGATGTCTTTTCATACCCAATACTCACTCTGCTTTGCCCAGCTGCACTAGTTTTTGTTCCTGCTCCAGCAGCTCAGACAGCTTGGTGTTGCACTGAGACACAAAGTGTAGGATCAGTTCACTGCCATCACTGTGAAACATCCCTGCAGCAGCAACAGAGAGACCCAGGGTCTGTAGGGAAGAAGGGAGAAGCACAGACCGGCTCATACACTGCTAAGCAGGATCCAGGTAAGAAAAACATCTTTATTTCATGAATGAAGTTATATGAATTTAAACAAAGCAATGCTGCATTAAAAAGTGCTTCCTGTACATGTTTTCCTCTCTTTAGGATTACTACTCTATATCGTGCCTTAGTTTAACTCTGACAGGGTGATCCTGTAGTAGCTGGGACACATTCCTGCCCAGTAGCATTTGCTGACTAGGGTGCATCGCCCAAGAGTATGTGGGGGAAGCATGCAGGCCTGGCTGTCTTTGGACTTCAGCTCCATCCAGTTTTCAACTGGTTTGTTGCTTCTCTCCCCACATACCTTGGCTCCCTCTGCAATGGCTTCTGCAGTCCAGCCATGTTGAGGCACAAACTCCAGCGCCGCTGTGAGGATTCGATGCTGCAGCTGCTCCTCGCTCTCATAGTCCTCAGACTCCTGGCCGCCCTGGCCAGTGTAACTATGAGAAGGTATTGTTACAGTGAGGGGAATGTCACCATCAAACATCAGCAACCTGGACTCTGCCACTCACTCACTGCCACTGCTGTGTGCAGGCACACTTTGAGATCTGCTTACTTGGTATAAATCTCACCTCCTCCTGTAAAATCCTTCCCTTTCCAGAACAAGGATTCTCAACGAACCTTTGCCATAAAAGAAGAGAAAAATAAGGGAGGGCTCAATCTAGGTGCCTACCTGGAGACCAATCAGCCTCAGATTCCCCCTCCTTTAAAAAAAAGCTAAAGTATGAGATTTTCCAACTGGGGCTTTATAGGTATAGGCATATGGACAACATATTGTCCATATTTTGTGTAGATTTACACAAAAATCCAGAAGTGAAGGCTTGCACTTTGCAGACCAGAGAGGTTCCCTCTTGAAAGCAAGTCCCATACTGTCTCCACGGCGGACAGTGGAATTTGTACTGTCACAGCAAACCAGCTCTCTAGCTGCTGCAGTCTAAAGCTCCATTAACTCTGGATCTCGTTGTCTCCGAGCTTCAGATGTGAGTTTCAGGAAAGCAGAGCCTTCCGATCCCGCTGTCAGCAGGACAGCGCTAGAAATAGCTAGTGAGTTACCTGGGGCGAGGGCCCTGAGGTTCCTTTTCAGGCTGGTGATCGGTTGGATGTGAATCGAACTGCTGCTGAGAAGATGCCAACGGCTCCTTCTGCTCATCGGAGACTCTCCTCAGCACGGCTGAGGCCTGGAGAGCACGCTGTGGTTGGTAGAGCTGGCACCTGACCACTGGAAGGGAAACCAAGAGAGTCAGATGTCTCCTTCCAGCAAGAGTAAGCACAGAAAATTAAGGTGAAGAAGAGAGCTGCGGCAAACACAGCTGTAAAGAACAGAAATTTGTAGAAACAGTCTTTTTTTACACTTCCAAGAAGCGCCCCTCTCAGCTGAGCTCACATTCACTTGATGAAAATAAAGCGAAAATGTTTTGTGAGGAAAAGAACCTCGCAGATGGCACGCACTGCAAATAGAAAGGGGTTTCCCAATCTTGGACTGGAAACCAGGCATGCAAACATGCCCTGACTCCCCTGCAGCATACCCTCTCTCCTTTTTGGTCCCTGATGAAGGAGAGGAGCTAGAGGGAGGCGCCGACCCCTGAGCTCGGAGCAAGAGGCGAGTAATACTCCGGAGGGCGAGCAGTCTTAATAGATACAACACGCTGATCACGCCGTGTGTTTCTCAGATGACTCAAGGACAACGCAGCTTTCAAGTACAGCTACTCTTTGAGAATTTTTGATTTCACTGCAGCGAGGTTTTGGGTTTTTTTAATAAGCTTGGGTTGCGTGGCCCACACTTTCCAAAAAACTCACCATCAA
>NW_010972528.1:393181-393392 GCF_000737465.1 Haliaeetus leucocephalus
CCCTCGCACACCGCCTGGGGCACTTTCAGGACCAGGGAGGTGCGAGGGGCTGGCGGGGCGCCAGGCCCGCTGAAGGGCTCTCCTCACGCCAGGCCTCGCACGTTCTCCTTCGCCCAGACACTGTGCTCCCCAAAGAGACCCTCACGGGCCAGGCTGCGCCCCTCCGGCCGGCCTGCCAGCCCGCCCCGGGGCCCGCAGCCACCGGCCTCAG
>NW_010972528.1:393879-426007 GCF_000737465.1 Haliaeetus leucocephalus
CTCTCCTCTCGGGCAGGGGGGAGGCGGGGGGCGTCTCCCGCCTTGGCCGATACTCCCCTCTTTTCCCTTCCAAAGATTGTCCCGAGGCCTTGCCTGAGGCGGCCGCCGCGGGGAGTGGGGAATTGCTGTGTGAAATTCCTTCACGTATCTAGTTCCTCGTCCCTCTGAACCCTTCCCGGCTCTGTGATTTAGAGGTTTATTCTGCCCTTTCTGTATGAGGGGATGTATTTAAAACACTCACCTGCTGTAGGGGCAGTGTGGTTGTTGCCTGCAGCCTTGGATTGCATCCTGGGCCGCTGGAAGCTGCCTGCTGTGCATCACAAGGTACGGAGTGCTCAGAAGGCTTTAATTTAAAGTTTTGACGTGCTATATGCGGTAGCTTTTTAACCTCTTGAAGCTGCAAACCTCCAGTATTGTTCAAAGTCCCTTTCTTGCCCGGTTGTGGGCAGTCGCGTTCCTCAAGGACTGTTAAATGTGTGCGAAATTACGATAAGGCCCCCTCCCCACCCCAGCCCAGTATCTGCCCCGGATCCAGGCCTCGGGCCTCCTCCCTGGCGCGGCAGAATGCAGCCTGATCCCGGCCGCAAGGAGTCCTCCTCCGTGTGGCAGAGGAGAGTGCCTGTTCGCTCTCTTCACCGAGCCCTGGCTGGCCGAGCGCTCAGGTGCTTGAGCCAGTCTAGGTCATTGTAGTCTAAAGCTGGAGATACTTAAAAGGAAGACATAAAACCTTCCCGTTTTAAATATATCCCACGTAAGAGGGGAACAATATCCTCCCCCGTCGTCCCATCAAGAACATGACTGAGCATGCTTTAATGGTAACTAACTCCTAGGCTTTACACTGACTGGAGGCAGACATAATGTCCTGTCTTTGAGGACATCGGTAGCTTCCTACTTTCTTTAGGCTGCATCGATTGATTCAGGCTGGTGTCGCTGTTGATGTATTTTGGGCTCTGACTGATCTTGAAAGGTCACAACCTGCTGGTCTGAGAGGAAGGTGTGATTTTTGTGATTTTTTTTTTTCTACATTAGCCCAACAACTTATGTATCTTTTCAGGTTTTCAGCCTTCTTCTTCAGAAAGGTGACTTTTTAATGAGATTAATATGTGTGTCTACTAGTGTTACTGTCTCTTGTAGTTGCCTGGCTTGCGTTGCATATGTATGCAGAGCCAACTGTGAGGTGCTATAACCTGTTGCGTACAGCTCCGAGATCTTCCGCTCCTTACCTGGTCAGCATTGTGGGCTGCATTAGCGCAAATTCCTACCAGAGCAGCTCTGACAAGGTGCAGAGTTGTCCTGTTCTGAATTTGTTTGCAGTTTCCAGGAGAGAGCGGTTCATGGTACTTAGAGCCAGAGGAACAGGGGGTCAAAACCCACTCCACAGCTGACTGCAGGCAACCGAATTAAATTTGGTACAGCTTATCTGTAAGCTATGCTTTCATGACAACATGGTAGAAATAAGACATTACCCAGGACACATAACGTAATGATTTCTGGTAGACCTTGCTTACAACAGGCTCTCCTGAAGCAAGTGTGTGGCTTGCAGCTAATTGAAGGCAACACTGGGCAACTAGTGTGCTCACCAGTGCTCTCTGTTCTCAGTGGTTGTGTTAAATTAGAAAGAAGATAGGTTTGCATTGGATGAGTAGAGTGAAAGAAGCTAGGTAATTTGTTTCAGCAGCCAGTGCTGCTATGAGTACAGGTGATGGTATGATACTATTGTGACACTTCTGTAGTGCAGATTTTCTTCAGACTCTGTCAGGAGTACAATCTTTTATAAAATACTAGTGCAGACAGGTTTCTCAAAACTGTCACTTCACCCCATATTCTGTTCCCCTCCTCCCTCTGTGTAATTGCTCACCCAGCGCCACCAATGATAAGAGTCAAAAGAGAGTCAATCTCGAATGCTGGGAATGCCGAAAGTTACTTCTCATGTACTGCAGAAGCAAACTCCACTAGGTCATGTCCTGAGTAGGAGAGACAAGGCAGTGTTTAATGTCAAATAGTCATCGCTAGTCTGGAAGTCTAGAAATCCTCTGTACGTCTCAATTCAAATCTTTAAGGAAAGCAGGTAAGTTTTTTAACTATGGCTTGCAGTCTCCCTGCAGAACTAGTCTCTGAACTGGAGACAAACTGAGTTATGCCCTTAAGTGTAGTTATTTCTTAATGTCATGTTAACGCTCAGCTTGTGGGAATTCTATGCTGCATGTCTCCAGAAAATAACCGCCATTTATTAAAACAAGTCAATGATCTGTGATTAAGTCACAGTCCACAGAGGTTCATGCTGCGCTTGGCACTTACCCTTCCTGTCTGTCTCCCCCCTGACCGGTTCCCTTCTCTGCCGCTGTCAGGTTTGCTGCTGCTGTGGGAATGGGGGAGTACGGAGTGGCACCAGGCCAGCGTGTGGCCATCATCTGGGACAGCTCCTCGCCGGTTGAAGCCCTGAAGGATTTGGTGGACAAAATTCAGGCACTGGTGGGAGCCAATAATCGTGTGTCTGTGGAAAACGTTAACCAGCTGTCTCAGTGTAAGAATGAGCTTAATTTTTTCACTGTTTTGTTTAAAGGGAGAGGGTGTGAGCTGTCATCTTCCCTGGTTTGTAAGTCAGTGTTCAGAACAACAATAGCACCTACTGCTAACTCTTACCACTGACAGTACAGCAAAGAAAGTGACATACCCTAGTTGTGCTTTAATCAGTTATTACTGTTGTACGCAAGCATGAGAGAGGTGGAACTGATGCGAAGCTCTGTGTGCACTTGTGTAAAATTGTACCATCTTCCTCTTTCTTTCTTTTCAGCAGCTCACAGGGAGTCCAGTTTTGATGTAGTTCTCTCTGGTGTGGTACCAGGCAGTACAGCACAGCACAGTGCGGAGGTACTGGCAGAAATAGCTCGGATACTTAAGCCGGGGGGCCGTGTCCTCCTGAAAGAACCAGTGGTTACAGAATCAGGTGAGAGAATCCTCATCAGCCTTGCTTTCATGGCAACATAGTAATTCTTGTGAGGATTAGGCTGAAATGGAAAGCACAGGAACCCTGACTGACATTCAGAGATTTTAATTCTCCTGACACACTAACCTGAATAGCAAGGTTTTTATCCTGTGTTTAAGCTGGTAGCCATCAGAGATGTTTGCAGTCACTCTCCTATCAAAAGTGCTGGATAGGCTTGTTCCTGAACTATGTTGAAAACCTCAGCGGTCACTGGCCTTCTTCTAGAGTGTGTAATGTTAAATAGTTGCAGATGTTGTGTTTCTGAGGAGCTTCTGAAGTGATTTTAAAAATGACAAATGCTGAGAGAGGCTGTCCCAGAAGCTAGCTGAGAAATAGTTATCCAGAAAAGGTGGAAGTGTTTGGACTAAGTTTTAAGAGTAAAGCCTTAGCACCTGTCATGGGACAGCTGGAGGAGCACACAAGGAGGTGAACACAAGATTGTTTCTCTTTCTGCTTGACCTGCATTCAAACCTTGCTGGCATAAGGAGCTGGTTCAGGATGGAAGTGGGAAATAATATGCCACCTGATAAGAACAGAAGCATCTATGCTGATGGTGTTTCTGTTGGCACAATCTACAGTACTAAAAATGGTGGTGTAAGTGGCAGCAGAAACGGCTTCTTCAGGTTGGGAAGATTTGCCAGTGTTTCGAAGCTGGCAGTGGCTCTGTGGTGCAAGTGGTACCATAGGGGTAGGGGGAACGCTTCTGGGACAGAACAAAGAACATGCAAAGTCTGGAGTAGATGAGGTTTCTTTTTTCCAGAGTCACATCTGACAGGCTGAGTGGACTTGGAATAAAGTGCAAGTGGGACTAGTGAGAGGGTGAATGAATTCTGTTCAGCAGAATCCTGCGCCCAAGCAAAGAAGCCTGTGATGAGTTTTTGATTAAACAGTGATTGTAATAGCTTTTGCCTACAAGAACAATGTTGAATGTCTTGTTTCTGAATGTAATGTTCATTTAGGAGTCCATGTTTTGAAAACTTCACGAGTTGTTCATTTTAGTATGTGAAAATATTTTGGGGGATGTCATGGTTTAACCCCAGCCGGCAACTAAGCACCACGCAGCTGCTCGCTCACTCCCCCCACCCAGTGGGATGGGGGAGAGAATTGGAAAAAAGTAAAACTTGTGCGTTGAGATAAAGACAGTTTAATAGGACAGAAAGGAAGAAGATAATGATACTACTACTACTATAATAATAATAATAATAATTAGAATAGACAAAACAAATGATGCACAATGCAGTTGCTCACCGCTTGCTGACCAATGCCCAGTTAGTTCCCAAGCAGCGATCTGCACCGCTCCCCCTGCCCCACCTCCGGTGCTGGCCAACTCCCCCCAGTTTATATACTGGGCATGATGTCATATGGTATGGAATATCCCTTTGGCCAGTTTGGGTCAGCTGCCCTGGCTGTGTCCTCTCCCAACCTCTTGTGCCCCTCCAGCCTTCTTGCTGGCTGGGCATGAGAAGCTGAAAAATCCTTGACTTAGTGTAAACACTACATAGCAACAACTGAAAACATCAGTGTGTTATCAACATTCTTCTCATACTAAATCCAAAACATAACACTATACCAGCTACTAGGAAGAAAATTAACTCTATCCCAGCCAAAACCATAACAGGGGGTTTTGTTTTTTGGGTTGGTTCCCCCCCCCCCCCCCTTTTTTTTTTTGTTGGGTGTTAATTGGGTTGAGGAAGGTTTTTGGCATATATAGAACAGATCTGGAGCTAGAACAGCTTTGTGATCCCAGGCTGTTACTTTAATGACAAGCTGCTTATGCTCTTTCTGCTTTCTTCCTGCTGTCAATTAGAAAGAGACAATTTTAAAGCAGAGGTTTGGCTTGAGTATGTCCTTCTAAAGCTCTTGCTCTTCCAGGTTTCTCAGTGACCTCTATTCTTGTTCTTCCCTCCTCCTACTTCCTGCTTTTGTGTCTTCCAGGAAACAACAGCAGAATCAAGACAGCAGCCAAACTCCCCACAGCTCTGACTCTCTCTGGGTTGGTGGAAGTGAAGGAGGTATGTTGTACTCACCACTTCCAGGAACTCCCTCTTGCAGTTACCTTGAAATGTAGATGGTGATTCCTGGGGACGTGCTGGGTGACAAGGTGTCTAACTACCCTGGTTTACTGTAAATGTGTAGGGACACTGCCTGCCACAAACTGTAGTTACTGCAAAGGTACTGTTTTTCCTAAGGGTTGAAAATACCGGTTGTCTGTGTTCAATGGAATGCTGAACTGGGTGCTGAAATAAGGGGTTCTGCATGAGGTTAACCTAAAATTTTACGTTGCAGCTGCAAAAGGAAGCGTTGACCCCAGAGGAGGCCCAGTCGGTCCAAGAGCATTTGGGTTACCAAGGCAATGACCTTCTCATTGTTCAGATAGAAGGCAGGAAGCCCAATTTCGAAGTGGGTTCCTCAAGTCAGCTCAAACTTTCCTTTGCCAAGAAACCTGGTCCTTCAGGTAAGGAGTGGTGCGTGCTAAATGTCTGGATTGCCTGCCTCTTGGGTGACAAGCATCCCTTGGAATAGAGAGACAGTTCTGGGGTAGGGAGTGCTACAGTAAAAACCTGTCAAGTGGGGCTTTCCAAAGTTGTTTGAACTCTGTTGGGAGTAGATGGGGCAAAGGCTGGATTAACTACTATTTCTTCCTTTGTTTTGGCTCCAGGAAAACCCTCCGTGGACCCAGCCACTGCCAAGCTGTGGACGCTCTCTGCCAATGATATGAATGATGAAGAGATGGTATCTGATTTTGTTTGTGAGGCTTTGCTGTTCCTTCTCTCTCTTCTTTCCTGTTCTAAATAGTTTCAGTCATGCCTCTTGGGAAACCTTACAAATTAAGAGGTAGAGAAGCATCCCCAGGGCAAAATATCTCATCTGCTATGTGAGGTCTACTTTCATCTACTATGAGAGCCCAGAGATGTGGTGAGGGTGGAAAGGAGACACAGATAAGAGGGCACAGCTGCAGCGCTTTAGTGCTAGTGCTACAGATAGCACCATTTCTTTGAACACAACACAGCAATGTCATTCCCTACTGACAAATCAGTTTTCTGCATGTTATCTTCTGTGGTATGTTTTCAGGATCTTCTGGACTCTGATGAGCTGTTGGATTCAGAGGATTTGAAAAAGCCAGATCCATCATCCCTTAGAGCTCCATCCTGCAAAGAAATGGGCAAAAAGAAAGCCTGCAAGAACTGGTCAGTGCTGGGATTAGCCTATTGCTGAACCTTTTAACTGTAACATTAAACCCTTAGAGTTGGATGGATTTTAAAAAGATCGTAGACACCTTGCTGTTGTTCAGAGTGTAATTCTCTTTGTTCATGTCCTTTTTTATCTTAACTATTTGAATGTAAATCCAAATACAATGAGAATTGACTAGCCATACCAAAACTGCTACAAATTACCACACTGATATGATCAACAGTTATTTTGAAGGTGGAGACACAGTTTGTGCAGCCTTGGCTAAAACCCTGGTTTCTCAGATTTCAAGGAGAAATAGCACACATAACAAGTGCTGTAGAGCAATTGCCCACTCAGTTTAAACTCGAGGAGTGTGTTTCAACACTTGTTATACAAACCATGGTGTTGAAGAGCAAAGTGAAGAGTGTGAAAGTCCCAGAGTCGGCCGTGTAGTGTGACAGGGCAAGGGCCATTGCGTGTGAGTAGGGCTGGAACGAGCGTTGGTGACTCACAACCTTTAAGCAGAAAGATGCAGGTGACTTCTTTATTTTTCTACAGCACATGTGGCCTGGCTGAAGAGCTGGAACAGGAGAAGAAGAGCTCGCAGCCCAAATCTGCCTGTGGAAATGTAAATAGTGATTTTTGTTTCTATACTGTGGTTTGCAGTACATGATCTGTATCCAAGAACTGTGTTCTCTAGTGACTGCTCTCTAAGCTGGTTTACTGCTTCCAAACACTGCTTGTGCAGCAGCTTCTGCAGAGCTTCAGCCTGTTGCCCTGTGCCCACATGCTCTGTACCAGTGCGTGCTGTCTGTTCCAGCACAAGTGCTGCCCTTGTAGGAGTCAAAGTGAAGAGTGAACCTTTACCTCCCTGCTCATGTGCTATCCAGTGATCTGCTCAGGGAGGATCACCTTATGGGACCCCAGGGGACCTGGCGGTGGTTAGGGGGCTGCCGAAGCCCAGCATGCAGCCATGCCTGGGCACACCCGCTGGGATGGAAACTTCCTTGTTCCATGTGAGGACAGTGCCCTGCACAGCTCTGCTAACCGTGCTAACCAGATGTGTGTTGAGAAGGGGGTAGAAGGGAACTGGTTTCTGTGCCATTACACACTGAGGAGTGTCATTTCTTAAGATGGAAAAACCATATCAAAGGAGGAGAGAACTGAAAGTTGCCCTGATTACTGAAGGTGCTTTTCTTTCTTTTGCCAGTGCTATCTGGGGGATGCATTCCGCTGTGCCAGCTGTCCTTACCTGGGGATGCCTGCCTTCAAGCCTGGGGAGAAGATTCTCCTGAAAGAGAACCAGCTGCATGATGCCTAACAAAGGCATCTCTGGCTGTCCTGTGAAGGACTCCTCTGCTTTTCCATCAGTCTGAGGTTCTTCTTGCAGTTCTCCTCATCCTCTCAAACTCATGCTCTCCAGCCAATACTCCTTGTGGGGAGGGATGCTGGGGGCACTGACACTGCTGTGAACTCATCACTTGTAATCAACCTTGGGCTACCTGATAATCTTTGGTGACGAGTGGTCTCATATGTATTAGACTTCATGTTATGCCTTGTTTTAGCTGGCTTGACTTGATACTGGGACACTGGCCATCACAGCATGTCCCACCAGCAGAGGGAAGTAGAATCAAGTGTCAGGTTAACCTCGTTGGTGTGTGGCAGGACCCATACTTCCCCATGCCCCTGTCGTACAGCTCTAATTTGCCCTGATTTTCCTTGACAAATCAGCAGCTCTGGCTCAGCTCCGGGTGACACTGGGCTCCTGCTGTCTTTGAAATTTGAACCTGCAGTTCCTTACCACGTGAAGGTGGCTCAGTAGCTCCTGTTGCAAGTCAGGAGCAGTGAGTACACTTAGCCGTATGTATATGTACTCTTAGCAGCATATTGGAACTCCTTGGTAAAGTCTGGCAGGCATGATCAATTTCCAAGCGTTTTGGGAGCCTGCCCATGATATCCCCTTCCCCCACCTATTTCCATCAAAATGACAAAGATTCAGTCCCACTGAGAAAACTCCTGCCCTTAAGGCAGAGAGCAGATTAAACAAGATGTGTCTTGTCCTCCCACACCTTTCTGTCCAACATCAACTGATAACACAAGGGCAATCTGAGACTGTTGCCTCTCTTGGTGGTTACCAGGTTAGTTACCTGCAGTGTCCAGTAAGTAAGAACATAGCAATAACTTAATTTCTAGATGATCTGTGGTCACCGTCCTCTCCACAAGGTACTGACTACTCTTTATTTATTTGCATAATTACTGCTAGTGAAGCATCTGCACAGGTGCGGGTTGTTCTGTGCCAGGCTTGCTTCTCACCCAGGGATGAAGAGGAGGAAAACCCAAAGCCGGTGTCTCAGTGGGGTTTGCTTTGGAGCTCATGCTCTACAGGATGTGACTGCTTGTTGTTGTGCTACCTGAGTTACACACTAAACTCACGGAGGGAGCTGGGATGAAAGGCTGTTCTGTCCTTGAAATAAAAATGACCAATAGTAAAGCGTTTGTTTTAAGACTGGTATTAGTGGCGTTCTAAGTGTGTCTCTCCTTTTACTCAGCCTCTCAGTGATTTCTGGAACCATTTAAATGTTGGGTTGCATCTTGGGAGTTCTCCATAAATTATTCCACTGAAAACATGACTCGAATACATGATGCCTAGTGGAAAGAACAGAATCAAGTTGCCTAGATTAACTTTTTCATTCGGTCTAGATTTCAGAAAGAGGCTTTCTCCTGGTTAAGGAGACTAAGGTTTGCAGGGAGAGAAGGGAGGGAGTCCTCTGGGTGTGCAGAGCACCCTGTGTGGATCAAGGGGCAGGTGCTCCAGTGTGACCTGTGTACGACTTGGTACCTACCTGGGAGCCAGAGGGGAACATGAGGGACTGGTGGCAACAGCAACAGAGACCTCCAAGAGCTTGTGTGTAGAGGGGCGGCTGCCCTCCAGCAAGAGCACGGCTTTCCCAGACCCCTTCCTCACCCTTACCCCAAGTCACTGCCTCTGTCATTAGTGAGAACGGCTCCCAAGGAGACACAAGTCTTGTGATAAACCTCCTGTCCAGCAAACCTGTTAGCACTCCCATCTTGTGATCTAAAGAAATGGGTAAAAGCCTCTGCTCACCTGTGACCTTTTTCAGTTTTATTGCCTTTTTTTCAGCCTCACTGGTAGCGGAAAATTGGATATCTGCACGTCTCCATGTGAAAGGTTCCTGATAAAGGCAGCCCTTAACCTGAACTCTGCTTTCCTGTCAGGAGTAAATAAGATAAGAGAGGGAGGAGGCAGCAGAAGCTTTTGTTTTATAGTGATTCACTCAACTGGAATTTAAACAAGCTGGAAGGACTTTCAGATACTGCTGAGTTCAGTTAATGATGGTTAAGGCTGTGTAATCTCGTTCTCTTTAAGCAATGGAGCATAAACTGGGTGGGATTATGCTCCTATCGGCCTGCTTTTGAGGAGTATTTAACCTTTTAGCCCCCTTCCCTTGTCTGCTACAGTCTCCAGCTACGCTGCCTACCCTCCCTCCTTCTACCCCTAGTCCTTGTGCCTGGCTGCCCACCCTGTGCGTGGGAGGGTGCCACTTGTCCCTAGGGGGTGAGCAAACTGAGGCTGTGCCTAGAATAGAGTAGAATATTTCAGCTGGAAGGGACCTACAACGATCATCTAGTCCAACTGCCTGACCATTTCAGGGCTGACTAAAAGCTAAAGCATGTTATTAAGGGCATTGGCCACATGCCTCTTAAACACTGACAGGCTTGGGACATCGACCACCTCTTCGGGGAAGCTATTCCAGGGTTTGTCCACCCTCCTGGTAAAGAAATGTTTCCTAATGTTCAGTCTAAACCTCCCCTAGTGCAGCTTTGAACCATTCCCAAGTGTCAAATTGTTATCAATTAATATGTATAATATGATTGAAATAATCAGGGAGCTGCTAAAGTCCTGTGTACAGCCCCCATCAGTTAATATTTAAAATAGGGAAACACTAACTAGACATGATTGAGGGTTTAGGAACTAACTACTAGACAATGGTGATGTTAGGAATAGAGGATCCTGTTTGTTTAGAATAGAAAATCCTGTTTTAAATTAAGTTAGTTAATAATTTTCAACTTCAAACAACTTTAATAATACCTAGAGGAGTAGCTGAAGTTATCCTGTACTTTTTTATACTTTCCCGATTGAAGATACATCCCTCTTGGCAGGAGAACGGACCACTGACCTAGCCAAGAGTGACTTAGCGGTCAAAGTGAGGAGGGGATACCTCCCCAGACGATCACCAAAGACCACCTGAGACCACCGCTCATGCGGAGAAAGCATTTGTATGTCACGATTATGTAATCTTATGCATATGCATTAGATAGTCTGAATATGTACTAGGTAGGAGTAGTTTAATGAATTGTATGTAATTGTTACTGTGTAAAAGAGGCACACCTGATGCATTGGGTGTGCTCAATTTGTGGAGAATCCACTGAGCACCCAGGCCTGAATAAAAAGCAGTGTCTCCCCTAAGTGTGTGAGATTGGTCTATTGCACACCGGGTAATGAATCTGATTTTAGGACAACAGTTTTTGGTGACCCAGATGGGACAGCTGTGACGCCTTGCCTGGATCGACTTGCCAGCCACTGGTGGGGAGATGCTGCTCTTTGGACTCCAGCGTGCACCGATCTTTTGATCGGGGACTCCGAGAGTATTCTCCCCAGCTGGAGCGGGTAAGCGACACAATGGTGCAACACCAACTGAAAGAGATATTGCTAGTTTGATGTATAATTGGTCTGATTGGTATATCGTATCCATTTGACAGTGACAACTGCAGTATATGATATTACAGTATTTGCATGTATAGGAAAAGCTAATCATATACGTTTGACTGTGATGACTGGAGTACATGAAATCTTGGTTGAGAACGTTCTTTCTGGAGAGAAATATGGGCGCCCAGCAGCCAGCAGAAACTCCTTGTTCCCCATTAGGTTGTATTTTAAAACATTGGGGCAAGTTTGGAGGGGATCCCCTAACAAAAAAGAAGCTGACAGAGTACTGTACTCAGTGCTGGCCAAAATATAAATTGGATGATGGGGAAAAAGGGCCAGAAAAGGGATCATTGAACTATAATACAATTTTACAATTAATGTTGTTTTGCAGAAGATTGGATAAATGGGATGAGGTGCCATATGTTGATCTGTCCTTCTCGTTAAGGAACAATCATGAAATGCAGAAAAAATGTAATTTGTTAACTTCTGACTCAAATGTAATGATGATGATGGAAGATATTAAGAAGGCACCAAGGTGTTGTTCTGCTTGTAGTATTGGGAAAAGGTGCCTAAAACTGGAAGAGGAGGAGGAGGATATCCAGATGTTAGTAGCTCCAGATAAGGAAAGTGTTACTAGTGGGGGAGGAGATAATGAAAGGGGTAGTGAAGCTTTAAGTCCAATAGCAGGTAGAACTCAAGCACAACAGCATCCTGTAGTTCAGACCCCCCTTCGCCAAGCAGATGGTATGCCGGTATATGTAAAAGTACCGTTTACACCAGAAGAAAAAAGGAATGGTTATAGAAAAGGCAAGGGAGGAGAATGAATGGCAGAATGCCAGAGGTGGCCCTGACTGGCTTATGCCAATTCAGGAGCCTAATTGGAATCTGAATTTGAGTACAGGGAGGTTGATGATTAATAACCAACATCACCAGCTAATTTTGTATGGAATAAAGAATGAGGTGTCTAGACCAAAGAACCTTGCTAAATTATATCAAGTGGTACAAGGTGAAACAGAAGATCCATCTGCTTTTTATGAACGATTATGCAAGATGGCCAGAAAATGGACAGATTTAGACCCTGAAGATGAAGCCAATAAAATTACTTTTACCACGCTCTTTGTAGGACAATCAGCACCTGATATAAGAAGGAAATTACAGAAGGTGGATGGAATGTCTGGGATGACAATATCCCAGCTAATTGAAATTGCCTATAAGGTATATAATAACAGAGAGGAGGTTGAGAAAAAAGAAAATTAAAAGGAAAAATTAAAGGATAGAAAGAAAAAAGCAGCAATACTGGCTGCTACTTTTGTAAAGGCTCAGACCTCATCCAGATGTTGAGGTTTTAGAAGGGGATGAGGACAAGAGAAGAGCCGAGGAATGAGAAGAAATCTGGAAATTAGGACCCCCCTAGATAAAGACCAGTGTGCTATTTGTAGAGAAAAAGGACATTGGAAGAATGAATGCCCAAAAAGACAGTCTAATCAACTCCTGTAGTGATAACTATACCGGGGGAATTAATTGGAGTAATTTATGAAGACTCCGATTGACAGGGACTGGGGGTCAAAAAGATAGAGTCCCCAGCCGAACCCCTCATTGAAATGAAAATGGGGAATGATGTAGTTAAGTTCTTAGTTGACACAGGAGCAACTTATTCCATACTAAATAGTTGTAAAGGACCTATAAGTAAATATTCCATGGCTGCTGTTGTGCAACAGGAAAATGAGAGGTTAGACCCCTTTTTCCAACCGATTGAGTGTAAAATTGGTAACAAGATGTTTGTACATGAGTTTTTATACATGCCAGAATGCCCGTTACCTCTGATGGGAAGGGACTTGTTGAATAAATTAGGGGCACAAATAACTTTTGATGCAAATAAAATAAGAGTCCATATTCTGCAAAATATGCCTGGGAAGCGCAGATATATGTGTTACAGGCACTACCTGGAACAGCAGAAGATAAAGAAAAGGAAGTCAACTCCGTTGCAGAAACAGAAGATGCTGTAACTCACTTCTTATGAACAACTGAGAAACCTAGGTGAGCTAAATCAGCTGAACCAGTAAACATAGAATTGAAGACAAGACCTAAGCCAGTAAGATGAAAACAGTATCCTATAAAATTGGAAGCCTGTGTTGGATTGGAACCTATCATAAACAACTTCCTCCAGTACAGACTATTGTGGGAATGCCAGTCATAATATAACACTCCAATTCTACCCATTAAAAAGCCACATTCACAGGTATAGATTGGTACAAGATCTAAGAGCTATCAACCAAATAGTAGTGGATGTCCATCCAGTGGTACCGAATCCCCATACCTCACTGACTACTATCATTGATTGTAATGTTTATTTTACAGTACTGGACTTGAAGGATGGTTTCTTCTGCATTCCTATAGTACAAAGTCAGAAGCTGTTGGCTTTTGAATGGGAAAGTCCCATGACAGGATGGAAAATGCAGTTATGCTGGACAGTGCTTCCCCAAGGATTCAAGAATAGCCACACGATTTTTGGTAACGTATTTGCAACAGAACCAGAGCAGTGGCAAGGTAAGGAAGCTAATGTTACCTTGTTACAGTACATAGATGACATACTGCTAGGGGCAGACGTCGCTGAAGAATGCAAAAAATCAACCATAAGCTTATTAAACTTTTGGGGGCAAGCAGGATATAGAGTGTCACGGAAAAAGGCGCAAGTTGTTCAGGCAACTGTGACTTATTTAGGATTTGAGATATCCCGGGGGAGAGGAAGTTGGTAATCGAAAGAAAAGCAGCAGCAGTATGTCAAATTGCACCTCCTAGCTCAGAGAATTTAGGGCATTTCTGGGAATGGCCGGATGGTGTCGCTTGTGGATTCCTAATTTCGGATTAATGGCTAAACCCCTGTATGAAGCCGTTAAGGGGCCAGGAGAGCTATTAGAATGGACTCCAGATTGTCGAAAAGGATTTGATGCAATAAAAATTGCTCTCAGGAGTGCTCCGGCTTTAGGCCTTCCGAATCTGACAAAGCCTTTTGAACTCTATGTGTGTGAAAAGGAACACCAGGCGCTGGGAATTCTTGTGTGGACTTTGGGAAGTTGGTCGGTAGCTTACTTTTCAAAACAACTAGATAGAGTAAGTTGCATCTGGCCAGGATGCCTGAGGGCAGTGGCAGCTGCTGTATTGCTGGTACAGGATGCACGAAAGCTGACCTCGGGGCAGAAAATTACTGCTGATGTGGTGCATGCTGTTACAGCAGTGTTAGAACAGAATGGACATCATGGGCTGTCCCCGAGCAGAATGGTACAGTACCAAGCAATGCTGCTCCAACAAGAAGATGTAATAATGAAGGTATCTAGTGCCTTAAATCCAACATCTGTGTTACCCCTACACAAAAAAGAAGAATTGACGCATGACTGCTTACAAACTATTGAGGAGGTATGCTCCAGCCATGCAGACCTGAAAGATGTCCCTTTACGAGATCCTGATTAGGAACTGTTCACCGACAGAAGCAGTTTCATCATCAAAGGGGAACAGAAAGCTGGATGTGCTGTCGTTATTCTGGAAGAAGAGATAGAGGCAACATCGCTGCCAGTGAGCACTTCTGCTCAGAAGGCTGAACTAATTGCATTAACCTGAGCTTTAAGATTTTGGAAGGAAAGCGGGACAATATCTACACTGACTCAAAGTATGTCTTTGGAATAATACATGCACTTGGTGCAATTTGTAAGCAGAGAGGATTATTATCATAACAAGGAAATCCTATAAAATATAGCAAAGAAATTTTGAGATTGCTGGAAGCAGTCAATAGGCTGAAGGAAGTGGCAGTGATATATTGCAGAGCACACCAATCTGGACAGACTGATATAATCAAAGGAAATTGAAAGGCTGATGAGACTGCAAAAAGAGCTGCTTTATTTACAAAAAATAGCAGCCTTAGTTCCTGAAAGAACTTTTAATGTTAACATCCCTGAATATACAAAGAAAGAAGATAAATTTGCTGAGTTTCTAAAGTGTATCAAGACACTTGAAGGATGGTGGAAAACTCCAGATGGACAATGTATAGTTACCGCTCAAATAATGAGGGAACTCATGAAAAGACCACATGGTACCACTCATATGGGAGCTGAAGCCCTGGTAGAAATGGTAAGAACACATGCAATAGACATTAACATGCTAAAAATTGCAAAAGGTATTACACAAGGATGTGAAATCTGTTTGAGGAATAATGCCAAAATTCAAAAAAGACTGTTACCAGGAGAGGTAAAAAGAGGTTTTATACCTGGGAATTACTGGCAGATTGATTGCTCTGAACTACCAAAGTGCAAAGGATACAAATATTTATTGGTAATTGTTGATACCTTTTCAGGTTGGCCAGAAGCTTTCCTGTGTTGCACCAACAAAGCCAGGGAGGTAGTGTAAGTGCTTTTGAAAGAAATAATACCTAAATTTGGAGTTCCTAAAGGATTTTCCACAGATAGGGGACCCCATTTTGTAGCAGAAGTCATCCAGGAAGTTTCTAAATTCTTACAGATAAAATGGGATTTACACACCCTGTGGAGACCACAGTCTAGTAGAAAAGTAGAAAAAATGAATCAAACAAACAAACAACAAATGAGGAAATTATGTCAGGAAAATTCAGATGAAATGGATTGAATTCTTGCCTCTGGCACTACTTAGAATTAGAATAACACCTAGGACAAAAGAGAAAATTAGTCCATTTGAAATATCTGGAAGGCCTTATGTTGCAAATTTGACAGGAAAAGATAATCAGATACACCTGAAAGGAGAACAGATCGTGGGGGGTTATTTAATATCTTTGGGCAACATCATTAACTCTCTCCATAGACACATCCAGGGTAAAGCTCCTGTGCCTTTGGATTCACCAGTACACCCCTTCAAGCCTGGAGACTCAGTATATCTGCAGACGTGGAAAGACATACCACTCACGGAGAAGTGGAGAGGACCTTATCAAGTGCTATTGACTGCAGTGAAGCTCCAGGGAGCTGAATCCTGGATCCACTATATTAAAATAAAGAAGATACCATCCGCCCTGTGAACTTCCATGCCAAAAGGACCTTTGAAGTTGAAACTAAAGACAACCCAATATTAAGTTACAGCGTAATATTTTTACAGAAACAATAATGAAGTGGCTAATTGTTAGTAAATATTTTGATAATTTGGGTAGGAAATAATAATACTCAATTTTTGTTGCCATAATGGGATAGAAATCATAATATTTGGGAACTCTTGGCCAGAGAAGTTACCAACATGTCCACCTTCTGTTTAGGATCAGGAAATTTGGTTGGGGAAATGTATAGTTCTAATTGGGATCCCAACCCCATTAGAAATATTGAAAAATTATACTATGTTAAGAGTATTTGGATTCAAAATGACATATAGTAATTTGTACAATATGGGAAGAACTATTAAAATTAAAGAAAGGGGAACGCTGAGAGTAAAAGTATGAGGAACTCTACTTGCAAAACATTGTGCTAACTTTGTAAGTTGTTCCTCAAAGTGTGACAATCTAATGCAATTGCAACCCCCTTTAGCATGTAATGAAACACAAAATGTAAGTTATGCTTGGGCCCACACTTGACTACCTCTGGGATGGTTTTTACTTTGTGGTCGACTAGCCTATACCTACGTCCCAGCCAACATCACTGAGGGCCCTTGCTCAATTGGGAGATTAGCCCCATTGCTCCTAAGCAATGAAGATTCAAAAATTGAGGAGAGGAAAAAAGAGCAACTCATTGGTTACCAGAAGATTGTGACTCCCAAGTTACTCTTTATGGTTCAAGTGAAATGACAGCTGCAGCAATATTAACACCCAGAATAGGAGTCGTCATGATTTATCATACCTTAAGAAGAATTGCTTGTGCTTTGGTCAAAGACATTACTTATACATCCCAAGTGCTGACAGCTCTTGGAACAGAAATGACCCAGGTTAGAGAGGCAACCCTAGAGAACCAGGCAGCTATAGATTATCTATTATTAAGGCACAATCATGGTTGTGAGGAATGTGTTGTTTTAATCTTTCTGATAATTTACAATTGGTGGAAAAAAAGATACAGCAATTGAAAGAATTAGCTTCTAACTTTTCAGAACAAGAATGTTCTGACTGGAACTTTTGTGGTTGACTTCATGGCTCCTAAATATAAGTTGGTTAAAACAATTGTTTGTGTTTATCCTGTCGTTTGTAGTTCTGATTTTGATAACGTGTTGCATGATACAATACATGCCGTTGTGTAGACCAAGAACTTATAAAGGAATGGTGTGAGACTTAGGATGAATATTAAATGACATCATAAGTCTCAAAGGGGGGAAGGATTGATGTCAGGAATAGAGGATCCTGTTTGTTTAGAATAGAAAATCCTGTTTTAAATTAAGTTAGTTAATAATTTTCAACTTCAAACAACTTTAATAATACCTAGAGGAGTAGCCAAGGTTATCCTGTACTTTTTTATACTTTCCTGATTGAAGATACATCCCTCTTGGCAGGAGAACGGACCACTGACCTAGCCAAGAGCGATTTAGCGGTCAAAGTGAGGAGGGGATACCTCCCCAGACGATCACCGAAGACCACCTGAGACCCCCGCTCATGCGGAGAAAGCATTTGTATGTCACGATTATGTAATCTTATGCATATGCATTAGATAGTCTGAATATGTACTAGGTAGAGTATTATGTACTAGGTAGGAGTAGTTTAATGAATTGTATGTAATTGTTACTGTGTAAAAGAGGCACACCTGATGCATTGGGTGTGCTCAATTTGTGGAGAATCCACTGAGCACCCAGGCCTGAATAAAAAGCAGTGTCTCCCCTAAGTGTGTGAGATTGGTCTATTGCACACCGGGTAATGAATCTGATTTTAGGACAACAATGGGGCTTTATGTTTATGTCAGAAAAGGTAATAAATTGTGGTCTGGTCAATAAACCTTAAACTGCTTGGAACTGCCAAGATTAGGGAAGAAGTAGGCAAAAGGTAATTCCTACAGGGGAGATCGCGACCACCAATTCATTGACCACCTACTCAAATGATACCAACTGCTCAAAAGAAGACAATGAAGGAAGAAGACAGAGTCTGTGCACTAATTTACATGAGGGATGAAGAAGAAAGAACCAATCATTAAGGAAAATAACAATGAATATGTATTAGTTAAGTGTATAATTATAAGGATTTTTGAGACAAGGGTATGCTGTCTTGAGACAGGCACCCATTCATGCACATCAACGAAATCAGTTTGAAAATACCTCGACTCTGTGCGTTATTGGCTTGCACATTGAGTAAACGAACCCTGTTTGTGGGACAACACTATCACTGGATGCCAGGGAGAAGAGATCAGCACCTGCCTCCCTTTGCAGCTGCGGTGGTGGGAAGGGGCTAAAAGGACAAACTGAAGGAGGATTAACTGAACTCAGCAGATGTGGTTCATGTCCCGATGTGCTGTTGAGCCAGCTCTGCGACAGGGCAATTCTACGGGGTCTCCAGCAGACACTTTAAACATGCCCTGCAGCAGAGTTAAGTCACTGTAACTTCAGCCATTTTCAGTGAAGCTTCTCTAACTGTTTTTCTCCCAGTAGCTGACCTGTTCCCGTGTTCCTCTGAACTCTGTGCTCCAGGTAGCTGAAGCCACCCTCTCTCCAGGTGACCTGGGATGGACACACAGTGCCAGGTACGGCCCATGGGGAGTGCAGGAATGACCTGCACGCTTGCATCTCAGACGAGGCTGCGGAGAGCACAAAGGACTAAAAATCATGCTGCTCTGTGGTGCAGAGTGAGGTGTGCAGCTGTGTGTGTGCTGGAATGGGGCCTCAGAGCGCCTGCTGCCTCAGGCCAGACCCCTGAGACCTTACTGGATCTGGCCATAGACTGTCTTCCATCAGTCCAGTTGTGGACTTGTTCCTTTGTCTCCTACCACGCACTTTTTCTTGTGAGATCTCTTACTCTTTGCGTGATGGTTTTGAAGCATCGTTCAGGTGGGTTTGTTTCTTTGGGGGGATTGCATCATCCATTGCCCTCTGGAAGCATCCCCTCTGCACCGCTGCCTCGGGCAGTGTTTTATGGCACTGCAGGCAAACAGGGCACACAAGGGCTGGGGACTGCAAAGACGAGCATCTGCTTGTCCCCTTCTTGGTGGCTGTAAGTCACATCCCTCTTCCCTCGCTGGCTCGTTGGCAGCCTCATTGTCCCTGTTATTCCTCCTCCAAGCCAAGGGCTGGGGCAGCCTGGGGGATCCCACCCACATCAGAATGGGATTTGGGGCTGCGACATCTAGACAAGAGGGGCCAAGGGCACAGGATTTGGTCCAGGACTGTCACCATAGGGATTCCCTCACCTCTTCCTATTTCCACTTGTGCAACACAAAGATGACAGCTGTGGGTTTTTTTCCAGCTGCAGAAGTGCAGAAAACTGTCCAAGGTGATAGATGCAGGTCCTGAGCACAACTGGGTTGTAGGCAGGAGGAGTTACAGGGGACCAGGAGAGGCCCTGATGCAGGGGGGATGGATGTGCCTCTCCCAACCAGTTTGCTCCAGACAAGCTGTTTCCCATCTTAAGCCATGTCCAAAGTTTTTTGCCAGCTTTTCCGCTCCACTGCCTCCCTCCAGTGGCTGTGCCTGCTCAGGATCGCCTGTTCCTCGCCTCACCAGCTCTGCAGACCCCAGCACACAGCAAAGCCCAGTGCTGTTGGCTTCTCCTCCCAGCACCACCAGAATCCATCCTGGTGAGCATCATCTTGGGGATATAGAAATAGTCTAATTTACAAAAAGGGGGATTAAAATAATCAGGGATGCTCCTCCAACCCTCCCCAGCAATAAAACTGAATCAGAGTGAATTGTCCCCATTTTCCAGGGGGTTGCAAGATGCAGCCCTTTGTGCCACGGGCCAAGTGTGTGGCCAAGCACTGCATCACAGAGGTGAGCGTCCGTTTCTCTTGCTCCTCTAGATAGATGATATCAGCCACATTTTTCACCCTTCTCCTCCTGCCTCTCTTAACATCCATTGAATGTCCCTTTTTACCCTGGAGCCTGTTCAGGAGATGCTTTATGGAGCCGTTCATGGAGAAACACCCCAGTGCAACTACCCCTGCCTCCGTACTCACACTCCAGGATGTCCCCTTGCACAGCTTCAACTTGAGAAGGCATGAAGAGCCATGGAATTCAGCACTGGCTCCGCATGCATGCCTGCTTTCCTCCCCTTGAATTAGAGCAGCTGCTTTTCCTCCTGCTAGGAAAAGCATGGCTGCATTGGTGGCCTTCAGAGGCCCATTAGTGCAAAGACCAGGAAGCTTTTCCTGCATCTTTGCATCTTGCTTTACATGCGATACTTTGCTCTTAAATAAATGCAATGCTTGCTGGTAAACTTCCTTGCTGGAGAAATTGAGTCTCCTGGATGAGAAGGAGATGGTCTGCAAGACAGGGAGGGACATGTGCCCTTTGAAGAGTAGGGAATAAACCTTTCCTTGTGCCTGGCTCACACATCTCTGAGAGCTTCAGAGGTGTTCAAGTCCAATGAACTTGCCAGCAGAAATCTGATTAATCACGCAATGAATTAACTGCTCTTTTTCCCACAGCAAAGTGAGGTCGGTGCCTTCCTTGGGCTGAGCCATTTTCCTCCCCCAGTGTCTTCCCCTTCTTCTGACTCTTCTGGTCCCTCCCCTCCTTCTCTTTCTCTGCTCCACTTCCTTCCACCTCTCTGTTTCTGTTCTTCTTTCCCTAATTCTCTTCTGTTTTTTTCTCTTCTGTGCTGGCCTCTCTCCTTCTCTTTTTCACACCATCCAAGTATATTACAGTCCTCCCCACTGCCACCCTCACCCATCCCCATCCTTTCCCATTCCTCCTCTTCTGTTCCTTGGCTTGCTTCTCCTCTCTCCCACTGTGACCCGGGTCAATTCTTTCTTTCCTGTTCTTTCCCATATGGATTCCTGCTGCTCCTCCAGTGGGCAGGGAGCATGGTGGAGGCCAAGCCTCTCCTGTGTGCACCGGCATGGCTGCAGCTTTGCTCAAGACCTTATGTTCTGCTGAGCCCTTTCTGTAGGAGGTTCAGCTGAGGACCATGTAGGAATGGGGCTGGCAGCACTGAGGACTTGTCCACCAGCACCCGAAAGCACCATCACGGTCGGCCTGAAGCTTGGGGACCACATCAGGCAGCAGCTCCTGGGGAGCTGCAGAGACCTCCCTGGCTGCCCCCCCGGGTACCCCTCTTCTCCAGGTTGAGTGGCTCCTCCATGGTCTCCCCAGGTGCCTGCTGCTATGATTCTGCCCTAAAAAGAACCCAAACTGGGAGAAGCAGCACTTTTACTTTTTTTCTCCACCTGAGTCAGGCTTCCTCTGTGCAGCGAGCAGAGCTTGCAGGGCAGCGAGGGCACCCTCCATTCTCCTGGCATGGAAACCCATCACGGATGTCTCGCCCACCTGCCTTGAGCACACACAGGGACAAGGGAGACTTCTGTCCGTATGGAGGTGGCATGGGTGCGTTTGGGGCAAGGAGGGCATTGCGTTTATTATCGCTTTATCTTCACTCACTTGCTTAACTGCTTGTGATAGCATCTTTCTGAGAACTGAAATTTGGATGCTCAGCTCTAGCCTTAGCTGTTTCACCTTTTTAAAATAGCTGATGGACAAAGACGCTGGCCCCACCCTTCCTGCCTGCACTTGCAAAAGGCCCTGAGACCTTGAGAGAGATTGTCTCAGCTAGTTCCTTAAGCAGCTCTGGCTGCGTTTCTTCACCTCTTGCTCACTCGTGTAACTGCTCCAAGGCTATTTCATGGCTTCTTTCCTGGTTCCTTGTTAGAAGCACTATCCCAAATCTGATCCCCACCCCACTAACCTTGGGTGTAAGGGAAGATGCAAAAGCAGCACTATGAACATCCCTGCATTCTCCACTTCATTAGTTAATGACTCTTTCTTGGTGAGGCAATGGGCCAAACTTTTCCTTTTCATTCCTCTTCTTTTTAAGGCAGTTAAGCAAATGCCGAGCCTTTCACAGCCCTTGTTAGTCTTAACCCATTTTGTACCTTAGCTTTCCGATTTTGCCTCTGCAATTTAGTGACCTTGTCACTCTGCTCATGTCTTTTGTGTTTTCCCTTTCCTCGTGGCCTTCTTTTTTGACCAGTGGGATGCTGAAGAACTTCTCTGCAGTTGTATTTGCCTCCTCTGAAGCCTCTTCTCTTGCCTCTGCAAAGGATAACCAGCTGCCAAGATTTTAATACAACTCTCAGGTGTCCTGCTCAGCTCTTGTTGGGGTCATGAGCAGTCCCTCTCAGTTGAAGTCAGCTTTTTTTAACCCCTTTCTTCTTAAAATAACAGTATTGGTCATTTCATGCCACAGGAACATGAGAAGGGCTGTGCTGGGCCAGCCCAAGGGCCACCCAGCCTGGCTATATAGAATCATAGAATCATTTAAGTTGGAAAAGACCCTTAAGATCATTGAGTCCAACCATTACCCTAGAACTGCCAAGGCCACCACTAAACCACGTTCCTAAGCACCACATCTACAGGTCTTTTAAATACCTCCGGGGATGGCAACTCCACCACTTCCCTGGGCAGCCAGTTCCAGTGCTTGACAACCCTTTCAGTGAAGAATTTTTTCCTAATATCCAATCTAAACCTCCCCGGCACAACTTGAGGCTATTTCCTTTTGTCCTATTGCTTGTTACCTGGGAGAAGACACCGACCCCCACCTCACTACAACCTCCTTTCAGGTAGTTGTAGAGAGCAATAAGGTCTCCCCAGAGCCTCCTTTTCTCCAGGCTAAACAACCCCAGTTGCCTCAGCTGGTCATCATAAGACTTGTGCTCTAGACCCCTCACCAGCTTTGTTGCTCTTCTTTGGACACGGTCCAGCACCTCAGTGTCTTTCCTGTAGTGAGGGGCCCAAAACTGAACACAGTATTAGAGGTGCAGCCTCACCAGTGCCAAGTACAGGGGAATGATCCCTGCCCTAGTCCTGCTGGCCACACTATTTCTGATACAAGCCAGGATGCCATTGGCCTTCTTGGCTACACGGACACACTGCCGGCTCATATTCAGCCAGCTGTTGATGAAAAGGTGGCCAGCAGACCCCCCGCTGATCCCTTGTTGGACTTCTGCCCCACCCCAACCTCCCTGGCTGTCCCAGTGCCATGACAGGAGGGTGTGGGATGGCCACTCTCACATCCCACCCAAGCACAAGCAATCACTCTCCTTGCCACAAGGATAGGGTGGGAGTTGTGGCCGAGCGGTGCCTGCTCTAAGCCAAATCCCATGGGCCTCCAGGCACATAGGTTGGAAACGGCCCCCCAGGAGTGATAGGCAGTGAGGTGTTCCGGAGATCCTTCATCTTGCTTCCTTTCTGCAGCCAGGCGGAGGCCTGGGGCACACATTTCCTTCAAACCCCAGTTCCTCCTCCAGCTCCTTCAGGAGCTGCTGCTAGGGTTTTGGCTGCATTTTGTAACTGCCCGTTTAACTTAGGCCTTCCCTTTCCGAGATGGGGCATCCCTAGGGATCCTCCTCCACCTGCTCCTCCTTCATGGTTGCAGGTACCTGGGAGGAGGCTGGTGAGGATGTCCTGCAGTTTGGTGGAGCCTGGTTCTGCTCTGCATCCCTAGGCAGCATCCCCCAGCAACTTTGGTACCTCTATGAGCCTTCCCGGTTCAACACTTTGACATTCACATCCCACCCTCTTTTCCACTGGTTGCTCCCCCCAGATATTTGGGATTTTTTTCCCCAATTTTTCACTTTCTTTAGCCCTTGCCTATGTCTTCCTGGCCACACATGACCTGAGCTCTACCCCCAGGACACCAGGAGCTCCACCACCACTGCTTTGGGGATGTCTCCCATGGGCAGCTGCTCTGAAACTGGACTGAATGGGGAAACCAGAAAGTCTATTCCTGCAGGACTTCAGCCTTGGCTCCATCAGCAGTACAGAACTGGAAACACTGAAGGCAAAACCACCACCTTTTATTTTCTTTTGTTGTTCCTCCCCCCTCCCCCCCCCAAATTACAGGAAAGCTCTACATGCATGAAGACACCCGTCCGCTTCTGGTACAAAGTAGATCCACATAGATCAGTGCAGCAGCACCCACGTTGCACTTCTGCGAAGCAAGCGATGCTTTTCCATCCTTGCTCCTTGTGTTTTGAGCAAGTCAACCAAAGCAAGGTCAACCCATATCACAGCAGGTGCCTGCTCTGCGGAAAATCCAGAAAATTGCTCCAGGACTTTTCCAGCACCGAGAGGAGCTTCTCGTGGCCACCCCACCCAGCATGTCCAGCACTAAGGGGACCCCAAGTGCTTTATGGACCATGGTGGCCATTCAGTGCACACTGACATTGCTGAAACATGGAGAAAGTTGCTAGAGGTAACCAGAGACCATGAAAGGACTTGCTGAGGCTTGGCAGTGCTTGGGGCTGCAGGAAGGCCAGGGGGAAACTGGCTGGAAGAGCCCCGTCCTCACTGCGAGAGATGGCGTGGTGCGGCCATTTGGGGGTAAATAGGTGGCTTTGGTCGCCAAGATTGCACTTCTGTATGAGCAAACACCTAGTTTTCAGGGATGGTGACCCCGACAGGCATACAACAAGCTGCTCATCCCTCCCTTCTCCCTCATTTGCCTTCTCCCTCAGGGGAGACATCCACTCCTTCGTTGGCAGCACCGGCATCCCTGCCACTCTGCTTTTGTTGCGATGGTTTGATCTCAGTGTAAACGACATCAGAGGTGGCAGCTTTTGTCCCCTTCTTTTCAAACTTCAGGTTGACGTAGGTCAGGTCCTCAGTCCCTGTCACCGGGGCTGCCTGCAGGGGAGAGAGCAATGAGTAGACCCCTGGCTTTCCCTTCTGCATCTCCCCTGCTAATATTTTTCCACTGGCACAACTATTTGCACTGCCCAAGCATTATTCAGCTTGCTCAGAGGTGCCACCTATTCAGAAGCTTGTAATCTCCTATTTAATAGGAATTAGTAAGTGTTTAGGACCACGTTTTCAGAAAGCAAAGCTGATTTTACCTTGAAATCCTTTAAATGGGTATTCAACAGCCAGTGCTCTTTTTTACAGGGAGGAAATGATACGTGCGAAGCCCTCCCTGGCTTACCGTGCTGAGCTGATCCTCTTCTGCCACTTGCTTGCTTGTGAGCTTTCCTGAAAAAGGAAACATAGTTTAAAAAGTACTTAAAATAATTATAACAATCATTATTTTAAATGAAGAAAACATCTGTACTGGTCCTGCTTTTGTTGCAAGAGAGGATGGGGCTTTGTGGCTGGCTGGCTTTGAAGATGGCCAAGGGTCAGGAGGCGTTGGCAAGGATTTAAAAGCCTTTGGAGGGGCTGGAGAAGAGCTCTGAGCTGGACACTTCTGGAAATGTGGTGATGTGCACGACCTGTTTCACTTGCACCACAGCTTGTGCCATAAGTGGGCCCTCACCAGCAACTGGCCAGAGGGAAGGGAGGGGGTGAACCTTCTTCCCACCCTTGGACAGCTTGTCCAGGAGGACAGACTCATGCAGGGAACACCAAGCAAGCAGGAGCACTAGGATAATGAAGATGGACATCTCCCAAGCCTGGGCTTGTCCAGACCAGCAGGTAAGGAGGAGATGCCGACCAGCTCCCACAGGAGATGGGGGCTCGGCGAGGGCTCAGCCTTACCTTCTCTGTTCCTTCTGCACTGCCACAGCAGAATGCCAATTATTGGCATGTAAAGAAGCGTCCCGACCACTAAGCCAAAGATGCTGCACAGGAGGAATCCGAGTCCTGCACACACAACCATTACAGAGACACTCATGAGCTGCCATCCCACTGTGCAGGAATGCATGCTGCCATTACCTCTTTTGGGGGGGACAGTTCTTTTCCAAAGTTGGGCTTCCAGACCTCGAACCACCTGCAGCCCCCACAGCCCTGGGGTGCCAACAGAATCCTGTGGGGAACGGTCTCCAAAAATTCATCTGAACTCAGCCAGGGGGGTGGTCAGAGCATCAGAGCCCCTTCCCAGCATCACAGCCTCTGGTCCACTGGTGCCTACCCCAGTCTGGCAGCGGCTCCCACCCACTCATGGGAAAACATCAGGATGTGTTTCCCCCCTTGCTGCTCCTCTTTCTCCCCAAGGACCCCTCCTGCCCCCCAACCCTTGCAGACACAAGGCTGTGGGGACTTGCCTGTCCAGTTCTCCTTCTCGGTGTCATTGGACTGAGGTGTCCTAAGGCCACAGCCTGTAAGACAGAAACACAAGTGAGAGACTGCCCAGAAGCACAGGACACCCTGCTCCCCACTCTGCTTTGGGGCAGGGACCTGGACCCCACAGCCCCAGCTGTCCCGCTCCAGCCACCTCAGCATTCGGCTGACATGCCACAGCTGGAGGATGTGACAGGTCCTATTTCAAGGACCCGACGGCCAAGCAGCTCCATGGTGGTACGCATCTGCCAAAAGGGCTGTGCTGGGCCGGCTCCTCCAGTGCCTGGGATGCTGGGGGAAATGGTGCACGAGGGTACAGGGGGGAGCACTGGTCATAGCATTCTTCTCTGCCCGCTCATCACCCCCATGAAAACAGAAGCGGTGCCTCTTACTGGGAACTGTACCTTGTGTGTCGTTTACAGTGCCTGTCAAGTTTATTGTTGTGACGAGCACCGCACACCCACAGATTTTCATGTTGGCTGCATGCATGCCGGTGCTGGTGAGATTGGTACAGTCTTCTCCCAGAGCCGTGGTGCTGGTTTGACTCCCCACCTCCAGACCTGCACCTTTGTACCACGACTTCACATGTACCGTGTGATTCTCTAACAAAATCTGGAACATGCACTCCATAGTGATGACTGACTTTCCTGGCTGGCCGCCTGGAGGAAACAAAAATATAAGTGATAAGTGAAATATAAGTCATATATATGACCTTGCAGGGGTCATATTGCACTGGCATGTGTCGTTCATGAAAGACACAGTAAAGGAACTGTCCTTTCCTCCAGCAGCTCATGTTCTATCCCAAATCCGGCTGCTAAACGCTCCTCAACATTGAATGTTGAAATGCTGCATGTTGATTATTGCCACCCAACACTGTGCAGCACACAAGCATTTCTCTTTCTCGGGAAGGAAGGAAAATGGGAGGATCAGGGAGAAGACACCTCCTCCTCCTCCTCCAACCTAGGCAGAAGGGTCTTCCGGCACCCGAAAAGGACATGCCACTGAGGCCACAGGCTCAGGCTCCAGCATTTCATGGAGTGTGAGGTGGGACTGGGGGGCTAGCTGTGGGGAAATGGTCAGACCTAGAGAAGCAAAGAAAACATAGCAGACCCCCCGCAGCCTCTCTGGCTTCATCCCATCCCCTAATGTTCACTCTGGAGTAGTTCAGAATTGCTCCTGAACCTCTGAGCTGAAGTCACTTCACACCTTCTCAGCAGAGTCCTCCTTCTCTTCCCTCTCTCCTCTCCCTTCCTCAGTCCTTTTTTTCTGCTCCTGTGGGTGTTGGTGGGCTTGCATCTCTTACCACATTTTTTTGATTGGGAGCATTTGTTCCTGGACATGTTCCTCATGTTCTCCATCCTGCATGCATATGTTCCTGTATGTGCTTTGTTCACGTTGGTGAAGACAAGCTGGGCAGAACTGTTCTTCATCTCCACACCACCTTTGTTCTGCTTGTTTTGGGTGATATTAAACCACTTCACCTCCCCGGCGGTGCTGCTCAAGCCTGTCTGGAGGAGACACTGCAAGACGAGATCTAACCTTACTGACACATCGATCGTGGCTGAAAACAGGTAAGCATGTTCTGCTGAAAAAAAACAACAACCATGAAGGGTTGGGGGGTTGGGTTTGTGTTAAAGAATATCCATATATTCCATGTGAAGCTGACCCCCTTCGCAGTTGTCAGGCTTATAAGCACTTCTGTTTTCTTCCCCTCCCCAACTGTTTTCTCTCCCTGCTCCTGAAGGCAATGCTGGTTCAAAGCCCTGGAGCCTGAAATTGGGTCCCCATGGGCAAAGGCCACAGCCAGGGCACAGGCAATTGCAGGGGGGGACCCCATTTGCAAGGCACATTGCAAGGTGCTGGTGCAGAATGGCGGGGTTAAAAGCTGCAAGAGGAGAGGAAAAAAGCAGCAGCAGCCATGTCCCAAACCTCCTGCAGGCATATGCAAAGATGGAAGAGTTCAAAGCAGAGTTGAGGGCACAAGGGGACTCACCAGCAGGCAGCCAGGCGAGGAGCAGCAGGGGCAGAAAGCCACCAGCCAGCCGGACCTCCATGCTGCCTTCCCAACAGCCTCACAGCAATGATGCTGGGTGCCCGGCGGGATCGGCTGGGAAATTCCTGTCTCTCCCTGCAGCGTGAGGGTCACTGCTCAGCCAGAGCAAGCTGCAGCCCTGCCAGGAGCTCACCTCCTTGCTGCTCGCCCAGACAGTTCCCTCTGCACTCGCAGGCTTCCCCTCTCTTCCCCTTCTCTTGCTTCAGCCTGATATTTATCTCCTCTCTTCGCTGTGTGATTCCTCCTGCAGTTTCATCCCAGCCACGTGCCCTCAGCCCTGAGATGGACCCAAATAATGCAGCCGAGCACCACTGATAGTCATTTCCCAGTATTTTAGGTCACAGCCCAGTAGCTCCCTGTTGCTGGCGTGGGCAGGGGCAGGGGAAAAGGCTTCGCAATTTCCTACAGCGCTGCCTTCCCATGCCACCCGAGTCCTTTTTTGTTTTACACCAGGGAATAGACCCCTTGGAGAAAGCGATGCTGCTGTCACGGCAGGGTGATGGGGTGATGTCTGCCCCATCCGGTGTGCTAGCTGAGCTCAGGTGGGGATCCATATACCCTGCCAGCCCCCAAACACTGAGGATCACAGCAGTTTGACAGGGGGATGGGCTTGGTCAGAGCTTTCTGGTTGCTCACGCGTGGGATGTACAAGCCCCAGCCAGGCGGGCACCCCTGCAGTCCCCTGCCCCCTGCTCTGTCTGTGAGCACCCGGGTCCTGGCTCCTGCCCTGTGGGGATGGGGTGCTCCAGGCGGCCCCCCACATCCCCATGCCACGGCTGGAGGGATACCACGACAGGAACATCCACTGGGCCAGCCACATCTTGTATCACCCCTGCCACCAAAGGGATGTGGGCAGCAGAGCCAGCGGGTGCCGACCCCTGTGTCCCCAGCCTCCATGGGTACAATCTGCTGCTCCCCGCAGGCTGTCCGCTGCCTGCCACCGCTCTTCCTCTTTCGTGCTCAGAGCAAAACCTGCTCCCACCTGCTCTTTCTTCCCTTTCAGTTTCCTGTCAGCATTTCCAGTAATTACCCCCCAGCTCCATTTTGAAGCCGGTCCTGACATCCTCCCTTCTCCGAAGGCAGCACCCCCACATCCCCACATTACATGACCTCCCCCACCTCCTCCCATTTTCTCTGCCCCCTTCCTCCCATCCCTGTTTTCTCCCTGTTTCCCAAGATGATGGAGCCCAAACTGAGCATGCAGGATGGGGGCCCACCACCACAGCCCTCCCCAAAACAGAGTCTGGGGAGCAGTATCCTACTGGGACCATCTTCTATCACCAGTGAGCATGGTCCCAACACCACCTTCACCACAGCACAGGGAGCAGAAGAGGACAGCAAAGCCTGTCCCGCAGGGATGCTCCCAGGTCAAAGACTGAAGGAGGGTTGCAGAAACCAAGCGATGATGAGAATTTGGGAATGCTGGCATGTCCCTGGGCTGATCCTGTACCTCTGCACATAGCAGGTGTGGTCCCAAAGCCCCGTGGACATCTTTGCCACGGAGAGGGCAGAGTCCTAGACACTTGGCTTTGGCTGCACCTCTCCGCACCCCAGGTCTCCCTCGGACCCCCTGTGCTGGGCATGCACAGCCCAGCTGTGCACGTCTCCTGGGCTAAAGGATGTTCACTGGAACTCTTCTCCACCAGCCAGTGGAACCTCCTGGCTGAAGCACAGCTGAGCTCTCATCTGGGAACCAACCCACACGGGGAAACAGCAATATCAGCAGGATATTTGCTGACAAAAGCGTCATAAAACAAAATTCTTGTGGTACAAGAACCACAAGAATAACAAGCAAGAGGCTGTGTGTCTCTCTTGCTCTCCCCTCTGGACTTCTTCATCTCTTCCCATGCTCTTTCTGATGTTCAGTTCCTCTCTGCACTCAAGTCTTCCTCTTGCCTCATGACTGCACAATGACGCCTATTTGTTGCTTTCTTCCCTTTTATTTCTATTCTAGTTCTCATGTTCACTAGCACTGATGAAACTGATTGGACACAAGGTGAACTCCTTCACACTCTCCTCCCATCTTGGAGATGTTGGCACCAAGGATCCTGGAGCAGGCAATGCCTGCGGTCATCTTCCAAAGTCTCTGGTGTAGAAGATGGACAGGAGCCATCCTGCTCCATGAGTACTGCACATAAGTACAAGCCTTACCTAGATTGCCCTTAGCAAGTTGGAGTCTCTGCTCAATTAGGATAATTTTCTACATTCCAATTAGGAGGGGGGTGGAAACAGGAAGACAGTTAACAGAGGTCAGTAAGAACAAGTCAGTGACAGCAAAAACCATGAGCCCTTCTCTTTCCACGCACAACCTCCTCCTCTCTCATGGACCTGCATGCATCTCCGCAGGACCTTGGCTCAGCAAGACCTTCTCCAGTGGGCAGTGCCTTCCCAGTCTTGCCAACTGCGGTGCTGATGGAACTGCGGGTTAATATCTTGCCTACTACTGACCCTGCAGAGCTCCTCTCCTACCAGAGTGCCTTCCAGCTCCAGGCAACATTTCATGATGCTCTCTGCAAAGGAGAAAGGAGAGTAGGAAATTACAATGCTGTTAATAACACAGGGTGCCCCATATTGTCAGGCAGCTACACCACACATTAAGCAATATACAAAGGAAGACAGAGGCTGCAGAGTTTCTTAGCAGCTCCCTGCTCCCTTGCAGTGAACCAGAGAAATACAAAGGCGCTGTCATGGTTCAACCCCAATCAGCAGCTAAGCACCACACAGCCACTCACTCCCCACCCAGTGGGATGGGGGAGAGAATCGGGGAAAAAAAATGTAAAACTCGTGGGTCGAGATAAGAACAGTTTAGTAGAACAGAAAAGAAACTAATAATGATAGTAACAACAAAAATAAAATGACGATAATAATAACAGGATCGGAATATACAAAACAAGTGATGCACAATGCAATTGCTCACCACCCCCCGACTGGTGCCCAGTTAGTTCCTGAGCCCTCCCCAGGCCAGCTCCCCCCAGTTTATATACTGGGCATGATGTCACACGGTATGGAATACCCCTTTGGCCACTTTGGGTCAGCTGCCCTGGCTGCGTCCCCTCCCAACTTCTTGTGCCCCTCCAGCCTTCCTGCTGGCTGGGCATGAGAAGCTGAAAAATCCTTGACTTTAGACTAAACTTTACTTAGCAACAACTGAAAACATCAGTGTGTTACCAACATTATTCTCATACTGAACTCAAAAACATAGCACTATACCAGCTACTAGGAAGAAAATTAACTCTATCCCAGCTGAAACCAGGACAGGGGCTCAGTACCACCTGCCTGATGTCCTGCCACAGAAGTCTTCCTCTCCTGACTTCTGCAGCACTGTGCAGCCTGTTGGGAGCAGGCGAGGAGCCTCCTGTGCAATGCTGGGCGAGGAATGAGGAGCAGCGTGAGGAGAAGGGCTGTCCTCACAGGGAGCATGGTGGCCGTACAGGAGCTCTTCTCTGGATGTTGTGCTGCTCTGCCCTCCCCAGGGTCTCTGAAAGTGCACCTTCGGTTGCCGAGCAGAATCCTGCCCTCAGCCTGCCTGTAACAAGGAAGTTCCTTGAGCACGGGATACTCGCAGTGAGGCACGGATCCCCTCGGCCGAAGACCACTGCCAGGAACCCTCACTGCACAAGCCCGCCGGGCAGACGGAGGAGCTGACGGGGCTCAGAGGCACGTTGACCTGAAATCCAAGGGCCAGGACACCCCACCCGGAGCCCTCGCTGAGCTGAGCCGGGCCAGCACCAGCCTGCGGCACATCTCGGTGAAGCCATCAGCAGAAGCACGAGTGGAAAAGGCCCTGGGGTGCTGGTGGACACCAAGGTGACCCTGCGCTGCAAAGAGGACTCGGGGTGTCCTGGGCTGCCTTAGGCAGGGCATTGCCGGGGCGGGGCGGGGGGGTCCTGCCCCTGGAGGCCTGGCTCCGGTGCCGGGCGCCCCAGTCCAAAGGAGACGGGACGCACTGGGGAGCCCGCCGATGGGCAATGCAGAGGGACCGCAGCGTCCCTCCCAACGGAGGCCTCGGGCGGGCTCATCAAGGAGATGACGACGCGCCGCGCCGACCTCCTACTGGCTGCCGGCGCTGTCC